>NW_025753590.1:0-10459 GCF_021184085.1 Oncorhynchus gorbuscha
CTTTGACACAGCATATCTTCCCCCAGCGGCCCTTTGACACAGCATATCTTCCCCCAGCGGCCCTTTGACACAGCATATCTTCCCCCAGCGGCCCTTTGACACAGCATATCTTCCCCAGCGGCCCTTTGACACAGCATATCTTCCCCCAGCGGCCCTTTGACACAGCATATCTTCCCCCAGCGGCCCTTTGACACAGCATATCTTCCCCCAGCGGCCCTTTGACACAGCATATCTTCCCCCATTGTCTTCCTTGCTCACTATCATTTCATTTTTTAAACGTCAATATATTTGGATGTGGTCGTCCATGAATAGCTGTCAGACAGAGAACAGTTCACAGTGAATGGCTGCGTTTCGCTCCGCGGATCCAGAAGGAGAGGACAGCAGAGAGGGTCACCTCCATGACCAACACACAGAGCATCAGCACCTCCAGCTGTTACAGAAACACAAATAGTCAACAGAAAAGTGTCAGGAACAGAGACCTTCATCAAGCAGGATGCTGCCATATCCCATTACTACACTACGTCAACTTAGAGGAGAAAAAACCATCTACTTTTAGAACTAATTACCTTTATATGATGTTGAACATTGGGATTCCAGGTAGACATGTCCATGCCCACGTCAACGCATATCAACACTCCTCCAACTACTGCTACGACCATGCTGCCAATGTTGACACACAGGCAGACCTACCGGTTCATAAGACAGAGCGTTACATGGATCTTCTACTATCGGCTACTGTGTGTCAACATGAAATAAAACTCTTCAAAGCCAAGGATTCAATCAAGGATTGTAGTAAATCTAGTCTAATTTAAACATGAATATCAGAACAGTCAATGTATTAACAAATGTTTTAATCTTTAATCAATTAAAACATTTAACTCCTTGCTGATCTGTTGTTTTTTAATTTGTCATTTTGTCTGTATTCCAATGTACATTTTATTGTGTAAAGGTTTTCTAAACTAATCTATCTTAATCTAGTCTACCCAGGGGGCAAAACGGGTTCCCATGCAGGCAATTATGACGTTAATCTGGTTGTAGTTCAACCTGTTTTGCCCGCTGGGTATTTCTGGGTATTTCTGGGTATTTCTGGGTATTTCTGGGTATTTCTGCATTTGACTCACAGGTAAAACTATTGACTCACAGGTAAAACTATTGACTCACAGGTAAAACTATTGACTCACAGGTAAAACTATTGACTCACAGGTAAAACTATTGACTCACAGGTTAAACTATTGACTCACAGGTTAAACTATTGACTCACAGGTAAGACTATTGACGCACAGGTAAAACTATTGACTAACAGGTAAAACTGTTGACTCACAGGTAAAACTATTGACTCACAGGTAAAACTATTGACTCACAGGTAAAACTATTGACTCACAGGTTAAACTATTGACTCACAGGTAAAACTATTGACTCACAGGTAAAACTATTGACTCACAGGTAAAACTATTGACTCACTTAAACCATTGACTCACAGGTAAAACTATTGACTCTCAGGTAAAACTATTGACTCACAGGTAAAACTATTGACTCACAGGTAAAACTATTGACTCACAGGTAAAACTATTGACTCACAGGTTAAACTATTGACTCACAGGTAAAACTATTGACTCACAGGTAAAACTATTGACTCACAGGTAAAACTATTGACTCACAGGTTAAACCATTGACTCACAGGTAAAACTATTGACTCTCAGGTAAAACTATTGACTCACAGGTAAAACTATTGACTCACAGGTAAAACTATTGACTCACAGGTAAAACTATTGACTCACAGGTAATAGTCTGGGGAATTTGAACAACAGGTTGGATAACAACCCAGCGATGAAGAACTGAGGAGAGAGAAGAGAGAGAAGAGAAGGATCACATTTAATGGTCCTCACATTGACAACAATTATCAATAGGTTTTATAAGCGTGTTAATCAATATTTTACTATTGCTTAATGAACAGAAATTTGGCTGAACAGTTTTTTACTAATTGATTTGACTTAATTGCTTAAATTATAATTTAGTGATAGTTACATGATCAGTATATTATACACTGAAATGAGAATATGACATGCAAAATTTAGTGTAAAACATATTCACCCTTAAATTACAGTCAATGCTATTGAATTGTGGGTAAAAACCAATATATGCATCCAACAAGCTGTGAATTTGACCCCAGAGTTACTCTAGAAAACCTTCCTCAGAACACTTTCAGTATTTCCAAAGTGATCCTGGACGTTTAAACAGATAAGATGTACCGATTAAAAGACCATGCTACCGCTACTCACTAGTAGTCCAGTGAAGGGCGCGACTCTGAACGTGGTTAAAAGGGACTCGCTCGCGTCCCGAGTGACAGCAAACACAACTCCTACTGCAACACTGAGTAGACCGCTCGTCATCTGCAAAGACTGTTGCAAACACAAACCCTCACAAATTAACCTTTGAAAATCCATTAATATATTTTCTGTGAAATGCATCACTACAAGCAAGACCAGTCTAACTAAACATACACTTCGTATATGGTGGTCCTTCTGTAGCTCAGTTGGTAGAGCATGGCGCTTGTAACGCCAGGGTAGTGGGTTCGATCCCCGGGACCACCCATACGTAGAATGTATGCACACATGACTGTAAGTCGCTTTGGATAAAAGCGTCTGCTAAATGATATATATATATATTCATATATTTATATAGTTAGCTGTTACACAGTCCTGTCATATATTTATATAGTTAGCTGTTACACAGTCCTGTCATATATTTATATAGTTAGCTGTTACACAGTCCTGTCATATATTTATATAGTTAGCTGTTACACAGTCCTGTCATATATTTATATAGTTAGCTGTTACACAGTCCTGTCATATATTTATATAGTTAGCTGTTACACAGTCCTGTCATATATTTATATAGTTAGCTGTTACACAGTCCTGTCATATATTTATATAGTTAGCTGTTACACAGTCCTGTCATATATTTATATAGTTAACTGTTACACAGTCCTGTCATATATTTATATAGTTAGCTGTTACACAGTCCTGTCATATATTTATATAGTTAGCTGTTACACAGTCCTGTCATATATTTATATAGTTAGCTGTTACACAGTCCTGTCATATATGTATATAGTTAGCTGTTCCACAGTCCTGTCAGATATGTATATAGTTAACTGTTACACAGTCCTGTCATATATTTATATAGTTAGCTGTTACACAGTCCTGTCATATATTTATATAGTTAGCTGTTACACAGTCCTGTCATATATTTATATAGTTAGCTGTTACACAGTCCTGTCATATATTTATATAGTTAGCTGTTACACAGTCCTGTCATATATTTATATAGTTAGCTGTTACACAGTCCTGTCATATATTTATATAGTTAACTGTTACACAGTCCTGTCATATATTTATATAGTTAGCTGTTACACAGTCCTGTCATATATTTATATAGTTAGCTGTTACACAGTCCTGTCATATATGTATATAGTTAGCTGTTACACAGTCCTGTCATATATGTATATAGTTAGCTGTTCCACAGTCCTGTCAGATATGTATATAGTTAACTGTTACACAGTCCTGTCATATATTTATATAGTTAGCTGTTACACAGTCCTGTCAGATATGTATAGTATTTTAAAACATTTACATTTGGGTCTGGTAGTTATTTATTAATTGACATTTAATCATGAAAGATGCTATTAAAAAGGGAAGATAATTTCTGTGAAAATGTTTCATTTAAACAGTGTCATTACATCTCTATCCTGCTCACAGTGTATAATACAGGACTTACATGATAAGGTATTTAAATATCTCAGTGTATTATACAGGACTTACATGATAAGGTATTTAAATATCACGGTGTATTATACAGACTTACATGATAAGGTATTTAAATATCTCAGTGTATAATACATGATAAGGTATTTAAATATCTCAGTGTATTATACATGATAAGGTATTTAAATATCACAGTGTATAATACATGATAAGGTATTTAAATATCTCAGTGTATAATACATGATAAGGTATTTAAATATCTCAGTGTATAATACATGATAAGGTATTTAAATATCACAGTGTATAATACATGATAAGGTATTTAAATATCTCAGTGTATAATACATGATAAGGTATTTAAATATCACAGTGTATAATACATGATAAGGTATTTAAATATCTCAGTGTATAATACATGATAAGGTATTTAAATATCTCAGTGTATAATACATGATAAGGTATTTAAATATCACAGTGTATAATACAGGACTTACATGATAAGGTATTTAAATATCACAGTGTATAATACATTATAAGGTATTTAAATATCTCAGTGTATAATACATGATAAGGTATTTAAATATCTCAGTGTATAATACATGAGATAAGGTATTTAAATATCACAGGGTATAATACATGATAAGGTATTTAAATATCACAGTGTTTAATATAGGACTTACATGATAAGGTATTTAAATATCACAGTGTTTAATATAGGACTTACATGATAAGGTATTTAAATATCACAGTGTTTAATATAGGACTTACATGATAAGGTATTTAAATATCACAGTGTAATATACAGGACTTACATGATAAGGTATTTAAATATCTCAGTGTATTATACATGACTTACATGATAAGGTATTTAAATATCACAGTGTATAATACATGATAAGGTATTTAAATATCACAGGGTATAATACATGACTTACATGATAAGGTATTTAAATATCTCAGTGTATAATACATGATAAGGTATTTAAATATCTCAGTGTATAATACATGACTTACATGATAAGGTATTTAAATATCACAGTGTATAATACATGATAAGGTATTTAAATATCACAGTGTATAATACATTATAAGGTATTTAAATATCACAGTGTATAATACATGATAAGGTATTTAAATATCACAGGGTATAATACAGACTTACATGATAAGGTATTTAAATATCTCAGTGTATAATACATGATAAGGTATTTAAATATCTCAGTGTATAATACATGACTTACATGATAAGGTATTTAAATATCACAGTGTATAATACATGATAAGGTATTTAAATATCTCAGTGTATAATACATGACTTACATGATAAGGTATTTAAATATCACAGGGTATAATACATGACTTACTGTCATGCAGGTGAAAGAGGACCCAAACGCGACTTAACAGAAACAGAGTTTATTAAAGTCCAAAACGGAATAACAGAAATCCTCTAGATTTGTAGAGGGGAAAACAACTGGAGAAGCGGCCACAGACTGCAGGTCGCTTCGGGTAGGCGCAGGCCGTAGTCGACTGAGACACCTGCTCACACGCAGCATCTGATGAAGGCACAAAACACGACAGGACAGGGTGATACACAATCACGGCAAAAACACGACAGGACAGGGCGAAACGCAATCACAGCATGGTGAATACAATACAAGGAACCGACGGAACAGGAACGGATCACAAAGGAATAAATAGGGACTCTAATCAGGGGAAAGGATCGGGAACAGGTGTGGGAAGACTAAATGATGATTAGGGAATAGGAACAGCTGGGAGCAGGAACGGAACGACAGAGAGAAGAGAGAGCGAGAGAGTGAGAGAGGGAGGGGGGGAGAGAGAGGGATAGAACCAAACAAGACCAGCAGAGGGAAACGAATAGCATGGGGAGCACAGGGACAAGACATGACAATAAATGACAAACATGACAGTACCCCCCACTCGCCGGCGCCTCCTGGCGCACTCGAGGAGGAATCTGGCGGCAACGGAGGAAATCATCGATGGCGAACGGTCCAGCACGTCCCGAGAGGAACCCAACTCCTCTCCTCAGGACCGTAACCCCCCAATCCACTAGGTATTGGTGACCCGTCCCGAGAACGCATGTCCATAATCTTATGTACCTTGTAAATAGGTGCGCTCTCGACAGGGCGGGAGGGGGAGGGAAGACGAACGGGGTGCGAAGAAAGGGCTTAACACAGGAGACATGGAAGACAGGATGGGCGCGACGAAGATGTCGCGGAAGAAGCAGTCGCACAGCGACAGGATTGACGACCTGGGAGACACGGAACGGACCAATGAACACGCAGGTCAACTTACGAGAAGCTGTCGTAAGAGGAAGGTTGCGAGTGGAAAGCCACACTCTCTGGCCGCAACAATACCTTGGACTCTTAATCCTGCGTTTATTGGCGGCTCTCACCGTCTGTGCCCTGTAACGGCAAAGTGCAGACCTCACCCTCCTCCAGGTGCGCTCACAACGTTGGACAAACGCTTGAGCGGAGGGAACGCTGGACTCGGCAAGCTGGGATGAGAACAGAGGAGGCTGGTAACCCAGACTACTCTGAAACGGAGATAACCGGTAGCAGACGAAGGAAGCGAATTGTGAGCGTATTCTGCCCAGGGAGCTGTTCTGCCCAAGACGCAGGGTTTCTGAAAGAAAGGCTGCGTAGTATGCGACCAATCGTCTGATTGGCCCTCTCTGCTTGACCGTTAGACTGGGGATGAAACCCGGAAGAGAGACTGACGGACGCGCACCAATCAAACGACAGAACTCCCTCCAAAACTGTGACGTGAATTGCGGGCCTCTGTCTGAAACGGCGTCTAACGGGAGCCATGAATTCTGAATACATTCTCAATAATGATTTGTGCCGTCTCCTTAGCGGAAGGAAGTTTAGCGAGGGAATGAAATGTGCCGCCTTAGAGAACCTATCGACAACCGTCAGAATCACAGTCTTCCCCGCAGACAAAGGCAGACCGGTAATGAAGTCTAAGGCAATGTGAGACCATGGTCGAGAAGGAATGGGGAGCGGTCTGAGACGACCGGCAGGAGGATTACCCGACTTAGTCTGCGCGCAGTCCGAACAAGCAGCCACGAAACGGCGCGTGTCACGCTCCTGAGTCGGCCACCAAAAGCGCTGGCGAATAGACGCAAGAGTGCCTCGAACACCGGGATGACCAGCTAACTTGGCAGAGTGAGCCCACTGAAGAACAGCCAGACGAGTGGAAACAGGAACGAAAGGAGGTTACTAGGACAAGCGCGACGCAGTGTGCGTGAGTGCTTGCTTAACCTGTCTTTCAATTCCCAGACTGTTAACCCGACAACACGCCCATAAGGAAGAATCCCCTCGGGATCAGTAGAAGCCACAGAAGAACTAAACAGACGGGATAAGGCATCAGGCTTGGTGTTCTTGCTACCCGGACGGTAAGAAATCACAAACTCGAAACGAGCGAAAAACAACGCCCCACGGAAGCTTGACGGGCATTAAGTCGTTTGGCAGAACGGATGTACTCAAGGTTCTTATGGTCTGTCCAAACGACAAAAGGAACGGTCGCCCCCTCCAACCACTGTCGCCATTCGCCTAGGGCTAGCGGATGGCGAGCAGTTCACGGTTACCCACATCATAGTTGCGCTCAGATGGCGACAGGCGATGAGAAAAATAAGCGCAAGGATGAACCTTATCGTCAGACTGGAAGCGCTGGGATAGGATGGCTCCCACGCCTACCTCTGAAGCGTCAACCTCGACAATGGTGTCTAGTGACGTCAGGAGTAACGAGGATAGGAGCGGACGTAAAAGCGTTCTTTTAGAAGATCAAAAGCTCCTGGGGCGGAACCGGACCACTTAAAACACGTCTTAACAGAAGTAAGAGCTGTGAGAGGGGCAGCAACTTGACCGAAATTACGAATGAAACGCCGATAGAAATTAAGCGAAACCTAAAAGCGCTGCAACTCGACCGTGACCTTGGAGCGGGCCAATCACTGACAGCTTGGACCTTAGCGGAATCCATCTGAATGCCTTCAGCGGAAATAACGGAACCGAGAAAAGTAACGGAGGAGACATGAAAGAGCACTTCTCAGCCTTTACGTAGAGACAATTCTCTAAAAGGCGCTGTAGAACACGTCGAACGTGCTGAACATGAATCTCGGGCGACGGAGAAAAAATCAGGATATCGTCAAGATAGACAAAAACAAAAAATGTTCAGCATGTCTCTCAGAACATCATTAACTAATGCCTTACCTGAAAAACAGCTGGCGCATTGGCCCGGGCCGAACGGCAGAACCCGGTACTCAAAATGCCTAACGGAGTGTTAACGCCGTTTTCCACTCGTCCCCCTCTCTGATGCGCACGAGATGGTAAGCGTTACGAAGGTCAACTTAGTAAAGCACCTGGCTCCCTGCAGAATCTCGAAGGCTGATGACATAAGAGGAAGCGGATAGATTCTTAACGTTATGTCATTCAGCCCTCGATAATCACGCAGGCGCAGAGTACGAATCCTTCTTTTTAACAAAAAAGAACCCCGCCGGCGGGAGAAGAAGAAGCACTTATGGTACCGGCGTCAAGAGACACAGACAAATAATCCTCGAGCCTTGCCCCGTTCGGGAGCCGACAGAGAAGTATAGTCTACCCGAGGTGGTCCCCGGAAGGAGATCAATACTACAATCATACGAGCGGTGAGAAGGAAGGGAGTTGGCTCGGGACCGACTGAACCGTGCGCAGATCATGATATTTCACCGGCACTCTGTCAAATCGCCAGGTTCCTCCTGAGAAGTAGGAACAGAAGAAGCAGGAGGGATGGCAGACATTAAACTTACTTCACACCTTGACAAGAAGCACGTTCCAGGATAGGATAGAATTACTAGACCAATTAATAGAAGGATTGACATACTAGCCAGGGATGACCCAAAACAACAGGTGTAAGCGGTGGAGCGGGGAAAATCAAAAAGAAATAGTCTCACTGTGGTTACCAGATACTGTGAGAGTTAAAGGTAGTGTCTCAAATTTGATACTGGGAAGATGACTACCATCTAAGGCAAACATGGGCGTAGGCCTGTCTAACGGTCTGAAAGGAATGTTATGTTTCGAACCCATGCTTCGTCACGGCAAAACAACCCTCAGCCCCAGAGTCAATCAAAGCACTGCATACTAGCACCCGAACCGGTCAAGCGTAGATGGACCGACATAATAGTACAGATCTAGATGAAGGGACCTGAGTAGTAGCTCACCAGTAGCCCTCCGCTTACTGATGGACTCTGGCCTCTTACTGGACATGAATTAACAAAATGTCCAGCAACTCCTATAATAGAGGCACAGGCGGTTAGTGATCTATCCGTTCCCTCTCCTTATTCGAGATGCGAATCCCTCCAGCTGCATGGGCTCAGTCTCAAAGCCAGAGGAGGGAGATGGTTTGCGATGCGGAGCAGGGAAGCACCGTTGATGCGAGCTCTCTTCCACGAGCCGTGGCGAAGATCCTGCCGTCGTTCTATGCGGATGGCGAGCAATCAAAAGAATCCCATCTGATGGAACCTCCGGGAAGAATCTCATCCTTAACCACTGCGTGGTCACTCCAGAAAACGGCGGGCGGCGCGGCTCGTTCCACTCACTAGAGGCAGCAAAGGGAAGTGAAACTCAATGGAACATCCGTTATGGACGTTCACCTTGGCATAAGAAGCCAGGGCCTAAGCCTCCCACCAAAAACTGAGGGTCAAAAGCCCGAATCATCTCCTCTTTAAAGTTCTGGAATCTGTTAGAGCAATCAGCCCTTGCCTCCCCGATGGCTGTGCCCCATTCTGATGGCCAGTAAGGAGTGAAATGACGTAAGCAACCCTGCAGCTCTCTCTAGAGTATGTGTGGGGTTGGAGAGAGAACACAATCTCACTCAAGCAAGAAAGGAGGCGGCCACTCAGTGGGCTGCCGGAGTAAGGTGGGTTATTAACCCTGGGTTCTGGAGGCTCGGCAGGCCAGGGAGTAACAGGTGGCCTGAGGCGTAGACTCTGGGCAATCCCAGAGAGGTCGGGAAACCTGGCGGCCAGGTTCTCCCGGCATGGCGGCAGGTGGTCTGCTGTGTCTGCCGAGCATGGCTCCTTGGATGACGGCAGTCATCAACCGACGTCTGAGAAGTCGCTGGGTCCCATTCATGGTCGGTTCCTTCTGTCATGCAGGTGAAAGAGGACCCCAGATGTAGAAACAGAGTTTATTAAAGTCCAAAACGGAATAACAGAAATCCTCTAGATTTGTAGAGGGAAAACAACTGGAGAAGCGGCCACAGACTGCAGGTCGCTTCGGGTAAGCGCAGGCCGTAGTCGACTGAGACACCTGCTCACACGCAGCATCTGATGAAGGCACAAAACACGACAGGACAGGGTGATACACAATCACGGCAAAAACACGACAGGACAGGGCGAAACGCAATCACAGCATGGTGAATACAATACAAGGAACCGACGGAACAGGAACGGATCACAAAGGAATAAATAGGGACTCTAATCAGGGGAAAGGATCGGGAACAGGTGTGGGAAGACTAAATGATGATTAGGGGAATAGGAACAGCTGGGAGCAGGAACGGAACGACAGAGAGAAGAGAGAGCGAGAGAGTGAGAGAGGGAGGGGAGAGAGAGGGATAGAACCAAACAAGACCAGCAGAGGGAAACGAATAGCATGGGGAGCACAGGGACAAGACATGACAATAAATGACAAACATGACAC
>NW_025753591.1:0-10458 GCF_021184085.1 Oncorhynchus gorbuscha
GATAGTCCTATACCATCTCAAAGCCTTCTTCCATCTGGATGCTGTGAGGTGTAGCAGACAGGCAGCTGGAGGAGAGGGGTGTAGCCCTTAGCCTGCCTGTTCTTATGGGAAGGTAGTCTGTAGATTGTTCCTGCATGTCTGTCAATATGTGCAGTATGGGAAGGTAGCCGGGTTGGGTTGTGCCTGCAGTCTGCCTGTGCATGATGATATATGAGAGGCCGTTAGTGGCTGTCCCCATCTGGCAGAGAACCCCCTCCCCCTGGGGGACAACATGTGTTACTACACCACACTGCTCTCAATGCAGAAGAGCCACTGTACTATGTGTGTTGTAAACATGGCCGGTCCGCTCATTAGGCAGGATTATGTGGTGCAGATTTAAAAGGGCACCATTTTCTGAGCTAAACTGACCAAGACGCACCTCCAACAACACATAAAACCTCACATAATGTTGCCCTAAAACAATGACAATTTCTCTCAACCAGTGTCATTTTGGCTGTTTAGGTGATCGCTGATGCTGCCGTGTGATAAGCAGTGCCCACTTTGTCAAAATATTTAGCTTGTCCTTTCCCAGCGCGCCTCTCCAGGGTGCTGTTGGAGAGATGCATCTCTGCTGCGCTCCACCAACGGTCTGTCAAAAAAAGATGTAACATAAATCATGTAGCGGATATTGGATATGGCAGAAATAGTATGTGTCCTTTTCTGTAGCCTACAGACTGGAGGTAAAATGGATGACAATGTCATGAGACTTTTTACATCATGCAGGTTTCTCCCATCAATTAGCCAAACCTAAATGGCACTCAATCAAATAAAGAATGCTCTGTCATGTTATCAGACAACACATCCTAAAAACAAGACAGGTCAAAGTGGAATGGACAATCACAACTGTTGTCCAGGAGTTGTCATGATCAGTGGTTTCAAGTTTGTATCTGTCTATTTTTGACAAGCTGATCATAGTGAAAAAGAAAATGCTTCTGCATTTCCCGTTGTGTAAACACATTGCAAACAGGCTCATGATAACTCCTGATAAAGTTGGGAAGCTGATATTCAGAGCTTAATGAGCCAAATATATTAGTCACAGGAATGATGACTAATACAGCCAGTGACGGCTCTACCACATGGTCAGGCATTCATAAAATTCCACTGTGGGCTGACATAGTAGGCTACACTCGTGTTTTACCATCAGTAGGCTTACCACAAGTGGGCGTTCATAAAATGACATTTCCAGGCAACACCGTAGGCTACAGTCGTTTTTAGTGCCGGTCCCGGACCGGCCTTGAGTTCAATATCCTGGCAAAGGTCTTTTCAAAGTCATTTTGCCTACTGGGACGATTCTAGTTTTGTGGGGGTGGAATTTTTTGTTCTTGCCTAGGTCGGCAGAACAGCAATGTCCTGGTTGTAAGCCCAGTGTCACTGTTAACCTGTTGTAATGTGTGTGTTGTAAGCCCAGTGTCAGTGTCAACCTGTTGTAATGTGTGTGTTGTAAGCCCAGTGTCAGTGTTAACCTGTTGTAATGTGTGTGTTGTAAGCCCAGTGTCAGTGTCACCTGTTGTAATGTGTGTGTGTTGTAATGTGCCTGTTGTTGTGTATTTATGGCCCAGTGTCAGTGTCAACCTGTTGTAATGTGTGTGTTGTAAGCCCAGTGTCAGTGTCAACCTGTTGTAATGTGTGTGTTGTAAGCCCAGTGTCAGTGTTAACCTGTTGTAATGTGTGTGTTGTAAGCCCAGTGTCAGTGTCAACCTGTTGTAATGTGTGTGTTGTAAGCCCAGTGTCACTGTTAACCTGTTGTAATGTGTGTTGTAAGCCCAGTGTCACTGTTAAGCTGTTGTAATGTGTGTGTTGTAAGCCCAGTGTCAGTGTTAGCCTGTTGTAATGTGTGTTGTAAGCCCAGTGTCAGTGTCAACCTGTTGTAATGTGTGTGTTCTAAGCCCAGTGTCACTGTTAAGCTGTTGTAATGTGTGTTGTAAGCCCAGTGTCAGTGTCAACCTGTTGTAATGTGTGTGTTGTAAGCCCAGTGTCACTGTTAACCTGTTGTAATGTGTGTGTTGTAAGCCCAGTGTCACTGTTAAGCTGTTGTAATGTGTGTGTTGTAAGCCCAGTGTCACTGTTAAGCTGTTGTAATGTGTGTGTTGTAAGCCCAGTGTCAGTGTCACACCTGTTGTAATGTGTGTGTTGTAAGCCCAGTGTCACTGTTAAGCTGTTTAATGTGTTGTAAGCCCAGTGTCAGTGTTAACCTGTTGTAATGTGTGTGTTGTAAGCCCAGTGTCAGTGTTAACCTGTTGTAATGTGTGTGTTGTAAGCCCAGTGTCAGTGTCAACCCTGTTGTAATGTGTGTTGTAAGCCCAGTGTCACTGTTAAGCTGTGTAATGTGTGTGTTGTAAGCCCAGTGTCAGTGTTAACCTGTTGTAATGTGTGTGTTGTAAGCCCAGTGTCGGTGTTAACCTGTTGTAATGTGTGTGTTGTAAGCCCAGTGTCACTGTCAAGCTGTTGTAATGTGTGTGTTGTGCCCAGTGTCACTGTTAAGCTGTTGTAATGTGTGTGTTGTAAGCCCAGTGTCACTGTCAAGCTGTTGTAATGTGTTGTAAGCCCAGTGTCAGTGTTAACCTGTTGTAATGTGTGTGTTGTAAGCCCAGTGTCACTGTTAACCTGTTGTAATGTGTGTTGTAAGCCCAGTGTCAGTGTTAACCTGTTGTAATGTGTGTTTGTAGAGCCCAGTGTCAGTGTCAACCTGTTGTAATGTGTGTTGTAAGCCCAGTGTCAGTGTTAACCTGTTGTAATGTGTGTGTTGTAAGCCCAGTGTCAGTGTCAACCTGTTGTAATGTGTGTGTTGTAAGCCCAGTGTCACTGTTAAGCTGTTGTAATGTGTGTGTTGTAAGCCCAGTGTCACTGTTAAGCTGTTGTAATGTGTGTTCTAAGCCCAGTGTCAGTGTTAACCTGTTGTAATGTGTGTGTTGTAAGCCCAGTGTCAGTGTCAACCTGTTGTAATGTGTGTGTTGTAAGCCCAGTGTCAGTGTTAACCTGTTGTAATGTGTGTTGTGTTGTCAGTGTCCCTGTTGTAAGTGTCAGTGTCATGTTAACCTGTTGTAATGTGTGTGTTGTAAGCCCAGTGTCAGTGTTAACCTGTTGTAATGTGTGTGTTGTAAGCCCAGTGTCAGTGTCAACCTGTTATAATGTGTGTGTTGTAAGCCCAGTGTCAGTGTTAACCTGTTGTAATGTGTGTGTTGTAAGCCCAGTGTCAGTGTCAACCTGTTGTAATGTGTGTGTTGTAAGCCCAGTGTCACTGTAAGCCCAGTGTCAGTGTTAACCTGTTGTAATGTGTGTGTTGTAAGCCCAGTGTCAGTGTCAACCTGTTGTAATGTGTGTGTTGTAAGCCCAGTGTCAGTGTCAACCTGTTGTAATGTGTGTGTTGTAAGCCCAGTGTCAGTGTCAACCTGTTGTAATGTGTGTGTTGTAAGCCCAGTGTCACTGTTAAGCTGTTGTAATGTGTGTGTTGTAAGCCCAGTGTCAGTGTTAACCTGTTGTAATGTGTGTGTTGTAAGCCCAGTGTCGGGGGTGTTAACCTGTTGTAATGTGTGTTGTAAGCCCAGTGTCAGTGTCAACCTGTTGTAATGTGTGTGTTGTAGAGTCAGTGTCACTGTTAAGCTGTTGTAATGTGTGTGTTGTAAGCCCAGTGTCAGTGTCAACCTGTTGTAATGTGTGTGTTGTAAGCCCAGTGTCGGTGTCAACCTGTTGTAATGTGTGTGTTGTAAGCCCAGTGTCAGTGTCAACCTGTTGTAATGTGTGTTATGGCCCAGTGTCAGTGTCAACCTGTTGTAATGTGTGTGTTGTAAGCCCAGTGTCACTGTTAAGCTGTTGTAATGTGTGTGTTGTAAGCCCAGTGTCGAGTGTCAACCTGTTATGTGTGTGTGTTGTAAGCCCAGTGTCAGTGTCAACCTGTTGTAATGTGTGTGTTGTAAGCCCAGTGTCAGTGTCAACCTGTTGTAATGTGTGTGTTGTAAGCCCAGTGTCACTGTTAAGCTCATTGTAATGTGTGTTGTAAGCCCAGTGTCAGTGTTAAGTTGTAATGTGTGTGTTGTAAGCCCAGTGTCAGTGTCAACCTGTTGTAATGTGTGTGTTGTAAGCCCAGTGTCAGTGTCAACCTGTTGTAATGTGTGTGAATGTAAGCCCAGTGTCACTGTTAACCTGTTGTAATGTGTGTGTTGTAAGCCCAGTGTCAGTGTCAACCTGTTGTAATGTGTGTTATGGCCCAGTGTCACTGTTTGTCACAATGTGTGTGTTGTAAGCCCAGTGTCAGTGTCACCTGTTGTAATGTTGTGTTGTAAGCCCAGTGTCAGTGTCAACCTGTTACAATGTGTGTGTTGTAAGCCCAGTGTCAGTGTCAGCCTGTTGTAATGTGTGTTGTAAGCCCAGTGTCACTGTTAAGCTGTTGTAACGTGTGTTGTAAGCCCAGTGTCAGTGTTAACCCTGTTGTAATGTGTGTTGTAAGCCCAGTGTCAGTGTCAACCTGTTGTAATGTGTGTGTTGTAAGCCCAGTGTCAGTGTCAACCTGTTGTAATGTGTGTTGTAAGCCCAGTGTCAGTGTCAACCTGTTTAAGCCCAGTGTCACTGTTAAGCTGTTGTAATGTGTGTTGTAAGCCCAGTGTCAGTGGCCAACCTGTTGTAATGTGTGTGTTGTAAGCCCAGTGTCAGTGTCAACCTGTTGTAATGTGTGTGTTGTAAGCCCAGTGTCAGTGTCAACCTGTTGTAATGTGTGTGTTGTAAGCCCAGTGTCACTGTTAAGCTGTTGTAATGTGTTGTTTGTAAGCCCAGTGTCAGTGTGTTAACCTGTTGTAATGTGTGTTATTGTAAGCCCAGTGTCAGTGTCAGCCTGTTGTAATGTGTGTTGTAAGCCCAGTGTCAGTGTCAACCTGTTGTAATGTGTGTGTTGTAAGCCCAGTGTCAGTGTCAACCTGTTGTAATGTGTGTGTTGTAAGCCCAGTGTCACTGTTAACCTGTTGTAATGTGTGTGTTGTAAGCCCAGTGTCAGTGTCAACCTGTTGTAATGTGTGTGTTATGGCCCAGTGTCAGTGTCAACCTGTTGTAATGTGTGTGTTGTAAGCCCAGTGTCAGTGTCAACCTGTTGTAATGTGTGTGTTGTAAGCCCAGTGTCACTGTTCGCTGTTGTAATGTGTGTGTTGTAAGCCCAGTGTCAGTGTTAACCTGTTGTAATGTGTGTGTTGTAAGCCCAGTGTCAGTGTCAACCTGTTGTAATGTGTGTGTTGTAAGCCCAGTGTCAGTGTCAACCTGTTGTAATGTGTGTGTTGTAAGCCCAGTGTCACTGTTAACCTGTTGTAATGTGTGTGTTGTAAGCCCAGTGTCAGTGTCAACCTGTTGTAATGTGTGTGTTGTAAGCCCAGTGTCACTGTTAACCTGTTGTAATGTGTGTGTTGTAAGCCCAGTGTCAGTGTTAACCTGTTATGTGTGTGTGTTATGGCCAGTGTCACTGTTAACCTGTTGTAATGTGTGTTGTAAGCCCAGTGTCACTGTTAAGCTGTTGTAATGTGTGTGTTGTAAGCCCAGTGTCACTGTTAAGGCTGTTGTAATGTGTGTGTTGTAAGCCCAGTGTCAGTGTTAACCTGTTGTAATGTGTGGTGTTGTAAGCCCGAGTGTCAGTGTTAACCTGTTGTAATGTGTGTGTTGTAAGCCCAGTGTCAGTGTTAACCTGTTGTAATGTGTGTGTTGTAAGCCCAGTGTCAGTGTTAACCTGTTGTAATGTGTGTGTTGTAAGCCCAGTGTCAGTGTCAACCTGTTGTAATGTGTGTGTTGTAAGCCCAGTGTCAGTGTTAACCTGTTGTAATGTGTGTGTTGTAAGCCCAGTGTCAGTGTTAACCTGTTGTAATGTGTGTGTTGTAAGCCCAGTGTCAGTGTTAACCTGTTGTAATGTGTGTGTTGTAAGCCCAGTGTCAGTGTCAACCTGTTGTAATGTGTGTGTTGTAAGCCCAGTGTCAGTGTTAACCTGTTGTAATGTGTGTGTTGTAAGCCCAGTGTCAGTGTTAACCTGTTGTAATGTGTGTGTTGTAAGCCCAGTGTCAGTGTTAACCTGTTGTAATGTGTGTGTTGTAAGCCCAGTGTCAGTGTTAACCTGTTGTAATGTGTGTGTTGTAAGCCCAGTGTCAGTGTTAACCTGTTGTAATGTGTGTGTTGTAAGCCCAGTGTCAGTGTCAACCTGTTGTAATGTGTGTGTTGTAAGCCCAGTGTCAGTGTTAACCTGTTGTAATGTGTGTGTTGTAAGCCCAGTGTCAGTGTTAACCTGTTGTAATGTGTGTGTTGTAAGCCCAGTGTCAGTGTTAACCTGTTGTAATGTGTGTGTTGTAAGCCCAGTGTCAGTGTCAACCTGTTGTAATGTGTGTGTTGTAAGCCCAGTGTCAGTGTTAACCTGTTGTAATGTGTGTGTTGTAAGCCCAGTGTCAGTGTTAACCTGTTGTAATGTGTGTGTTGTAAGCCCAGTGTCAGTGTCAACCTGTTGTAATGTGTGTGTTGTAAGCCCAGTGTCAGTGTTAACCTGTTGTAATGTGTGTGTTGTAAGCCCAGTGTCAGTGTTAACCTGTTGTAATGTGTGTGTTGTAAGCCCAGTGTCAGTGTCAACCTGTTGTAATGTGTGTGTTGTAAGCCCAGTGTCAGTGTCAACCTGTTGTAATGTGTGTGTTGTAAGCCCAGTGTCAGTGTCAACCTGTTGTAATGTGTGTGTTGTAAGCCCAGTGTCAGTGTCAACCTGTTGTAATGTGTGTGTTGTAAGCCCAGTGTCACTGTTAACCTGTTGTAATGTGTGTGTTGTAAGCCCAGTGTCAGTGTCAACCTGTTGTAATGTGTGTGTTGTAAGCCCAGTGTCAGTGTTAACCTGTTGTAATGTGTGTGTTGTAAGCCCAGTGTCAGTGTTAACCTGTTGTAATGTGTGTGTTGTAAGCCCAGTGTCAGTGTTAACCTGTTGTAATGTGTGTGTTGTAAGCCCAGTGTCAGTGTCAACCTGTTGTAATGTGTGTGTTGTAAGCCCAGTGTCAGTGTCAACCTGTTGTAATGTGTGTGTTGTAAGCCCAGTGTCAGTGTTAACGCTGTTGTAATGTGTGTGTTGTAAGCCCAGTGTCAGTGTTAACCTGTTGTAATGTGTGTGTTGTAAGCCCAGTGTCAGTGTCAACCTGTTGTAATGTGTGTGTTGTAAGCCCAGTGTCAGTGTCAACCTGTTGTAATGTGTGTGTTGTAAGCCCAGTGTCAGTGTCAACCTGTTGTAATGTGTGTGTTGTAAGCCCAGTGTCACTGTTAAGCTGTTGTAATGTGTGTGTTGTAAGCCCAGTGTCAGTGTCAACCTGTTGTAATGTGTGTGTTGTAAGCCCAGTGTCAGTGTCAACCTGTTGTAATGTGTGTGTTGTAAGCCCAGTGTCAGTGTCAACCTGTTGTAATGTGTGTGTTGTAAGCCCAGTGTCACTGTTAAGCTGTTGTAATGTGTGTGTTGTAAGCCCAGTGTCAGTGTTAACCTGTTGTAATGTGTGTGTTGTAAGCCCAGTGTCAGTGTCAACCTGTTGTAATGTGTGTGTTGTAAGCCCAGTGTCAGTGTCAACCTGTTGTAATGTGTGTGTTGTAAGCCCAGTGTCAGTGTCAACCTGTTGTAATGTGTGTGTTGTAAGCCCAGTGTCAGTGTTAACCTGTTGTAATGTGTGTGTTGTAAGCCCAGTGTCAGTGTCAACCTGTTGTAATGTGTGTGTTGTAAGCCCAGTGTCAGTGTCAACCTGTTGTAATGTGTGTGTTGTAAGCCCAGTGTCAGTGTCAACCTGTTGTAATGTGTGTGTTGTAAGCCCAGTGTCAGTGTTAACCTGTTGTAATGTGTGTGTTGTAAGCCCAGTGTCAGTGTCAACCTGTTGTAATGTGTGTGTTGTAAGCCCAGTGTCAGTGTTAACCTGTTGTAATGTGTGTGTTGTAAGCCCAGTGTCAGTGTCAACCTGTTGTAATGTGTGTGTTGTAAGCCCAGTGTCAGTGTTAACCTGTTGTAATGTGTGTGTTGTAAGCCCAGTGTCAGTGTTAACCTGTTGTAATGTGTGTGTTGTAAGCCCAGTGTCAGTGTTAACCTGTTGTAATGTGTGTGTTGTAAGCCCAGTGTCAGTGTCAACCTGTTGTAATGTGTGTGTTGTAAGCCCAGTGTCAGTGTTAACCTGTTGTAATGTGTGTGTTGTAAGCCCAGTGTCAGTGTTAACCTGTTGTAATGTGTGTGTTGTAAGCCCAGTGTCAGTGTTAACCTGTTGTAATGTGTGTGTTGTAAGCCCAGTGTCAGTGTCAACCTGTTGTAATGTGTGTGTTGTAAGCCCAGTGTCAGTGTCAACCTGTTGTAATGTGTGTGTTGTAAGCCCAGTGTCAGTGTCAACCTGTTGTAATGTGTGTGTTGTAAGCCCAGTGTCAGTGTTAACCTGTTGTAATGTGTGTGTTGTAAGCCCAGTGTCAGTGTCAACCTGTTGTAATGTGTGTGTTGTAAGCCCAGTGTCAGTGTTAACCTGTTGTAATGTGTGTGTTGTAAGCCCAGTGTCAGTGTCAACCTGTTGTAATGTGTGTGTTGTAAGCCCAGTGTCAGTGTTAACCTGTTGTAATGTGTGTGTTGTAAGCCCAGTGTCAGTGTCAACCTGTTGTAATGTGTGTGTTGTAAGCCCAGTGTCAGTGTCAACCTGTTGTAATGTGTGTGTTGTAAGCCCAGTGTCAGTGTCAACCTGTTGTAATGTGTGTGTTGTAAGCCCAGTGTCAGTGTTAACCTGTTGTAATGTGTGTGTTGTAAGCCCAGTGTCAGTGTTAACCTGTTGTAATGTGTGTGTTGTAAGCCCAGTGTCAGTGTCAACCTGTTGTAATGTGTGTGTTGTAAGCCCAGTGTCAGTGTTAACCTGTTGTAATGTGTGTGTTGTAAGCCCAGTGTCAGTGTTAACCTGTTGTAATGTGTGTGTTGTAAGCCCAGTGTCAGTGTCAACCTGTTGTAATGTGTGTGTTGTAAGCCCAGTGTCAGTGTTAACCTGTTGTAATGTGTGTGTTGTAAGCCCAGTGTCAGTGTCAACCTGTTGTAATGTGTGTGTTGTAAGCCCAGTGTCAGTGTTAACCTGTTGTAATGTGTGTGTTGTAAGCCCAGTGTCAGTGTCAACCTGTTGTAATATGTGTGTTGTAAGCCCAGTGTCAGTGTCAACCTGTTGTAATGTGTGTGTTGTAAGCCCAGTGTCAGTGTCAACCTGTTGTAATGTGTGTGTTGTAAGCCCAGTGTCAGTGTTAACCTGTTGTAATGTGTGTGTTGTAAGCCCAGTGTCAGTGTTAACCTGTTGTAATGTGTGTGTTGTAAGCCCAGTGTCAGTGTTAACCTGTTGTAATGTGTGTGTGTTGTAAGCCCAGTGTCAGTGTTAACCTGTTGTAATGTGTGTGTTGTAAGCCCAGTGTCAGTGTTAACCTGTTGTAATGTGTGTGTTGTAAGCCCAGTGTCAGTGTTAACCTGTTGTAATGTAGTGTGTTGTAAGCCCAGTGTCAGTGTTAACCTGTTGTAATGTGTGTGTTGTAAGCCCAGTGTCGAGTGTCAACCTGTTGTAATGTGTGTGTTGTAAGCCCAGTGTCAGTGTCAACCTGTTGTAATGTGTGTGTTGTAAGCCCAGTGTCAGTGTCAACCTGTTGTAATGTGTGTGTTGTAAGCCCAGTGTCACTGTTAACCTGTTGTAATGTGTGTGTTGTAAGCCCAGTGTCAGTGTCAACCTGTTGTAATGTGTGTGTTGTAAGCCCAGTGTCAGTGTCAACCTGTTGTAATGTGTGTGTTGTAAGCCCAGTGTCAGTGTCAACCTGTTGTAATGTGTGTGTTGTAAGCCCAGTGTCAGTGTTAACCTGTTGTAATGTGTGTGTTGTAAGCCCAGTGTCAGTGTTAACCTGTTGTAATGTGTGTGTTGCAAGCCCAGTGTCAGTGTCAACCTGTTGTAATGTGTGTGTTGTAAGCCCAGTGTCAGTGTCAACTGTTGATGTGTGTTGTGTCCAGTGTCATGTCAACCTGTTGTAATGTGTGTGTTGTAAGCCCAGTGTCACTGTTAAGCTGTTGTAATGTGTATTGTGTTGTAAGCCCAGTGTCAGTGTCAACCTGTTGTAATGTGTGTGTTGTAAGCTCCAGTGTCAGTGTTAAGCTGTTGTAATGTGTGTGTTGTAAGCCCAGTGTCAGTGTCAACCTGTTGTAATGTGTGTGTTGTAAGCCCAGTGTCAGTGTTGACCTGTTGTAATGTGTGTGTTGTAAGCCCAGTGTCAGGTTAACCTGTTTAAGTGTGTGTTGTGCCCAGTGTCACTGTTAACCTGTTGTAATGTGTGTGTTGTAAGCCCAGTGTCAGTGTCAACCTGTTGTAATGTGTGTGTTGTAAGCCCAGTGTCAGTGTCAACCTGTTGTAATGTGTGTGTTGTAAGCCCAGTGTCAGTGTCAACCTGTTGTAATGTGTGTGT
>NW_025753592.1:0-10452 GCF_021184085.1 Oncorhynchus gorbuscha
GTCCTCAGTGTGGTGGTTCTCAGTGTGGTGGTTCTCAGTGTGGTGGTCCTCAGTGTGGTGGTCCTCAGTGTGGTGGTCCTCAGTGTGGTGGTCCTCAGTGTTATGGTCCTCAGTGTGTTTGATTTTGGTGGTTCCCAGTGTGTTGGTCCTCAGTGTGGTGGTCCTCAGTGTGGTGGTCCTCAGTGTGGTGGTCCTCAGTGTGTTGGTCCTCAGTGTGGTGGTCCTCAGTGTGGTTGTCCTCAGTGTGTTGGAGTGTGGTGGATCCTAGATTGGGGGGGTCTTCAGTGTGTTGGAGTGTGGTGGATCCTAGTGTGGTGGTCCTCAGTGTGGTGGTCCTCAGTGTGGTGGTCCTCGGTGTTATGGTCCTCAGTGTGTTGGATTTTGGTGGTTCCCAGTGTGTTGGTCCTCAGTGTGGTGGTCCTCAGTGTGGTGGTCCTCAGTGTGGTGGATCCTAGTGTGGTGGTCTTCAGTGTGTTGGAGTGTGGTGGTCCTCAGTGTGGCGGTCTTCAGAGGACCATCATACTGAGGACCACTACAAACATACAAGTATTTTACACCAGATAAACTTCTTGTAAATCCAGCCACAGTGTCCGATTTCAAATAGGCTTTACAGCGACAGCACACCAAACGATTATGTTAGGTCAGCACCTAGTCACAGCACACCATACAGCCATTTTCCAGCCAAGGAGAGGGCTCACAAAAGTCAGAAATAGCGATTAAATTAATCACTAACCTTTGATGATCTTCATCAGATGGCACTCACAGGACTTCATGTTATACAATAAATGTGTGTTTTGTTCGATAAAGTTCATCTTCATGTCCAAAAACCTCATTTGAAATTGGTGTGTTATTTTCAGAAATGCATCTCAAACAAACATCCGGTGAAAGTGCAGTGAGCCACATCAAATTACAGAAATACTCATAATAAACATTGATAAAAGTACAAGTGTTATGCATGGAATTATAGATAAACTTCTCCTTAATGCAACCACTGTATCAGATTTCATGAAAGCTTTAGGGAAAAAGCACACCATGCAATAATCTGAGTACAGCGCTCAGGCACCAAAACAAGCCATACCGCCATGTTGTGGAGTCAACAGTAGTCAGAACTAGCATTATATATATTCACTTACCTTTGATGATCTCCCAGACATCATTCAAACAGTTTTCTATCCAAATATACTAATAGCATGCATATCTTAGCTTCTGGGCCTGAGTAGCAGGTAGTTTACTCTGGGCACCTTATTCATCCAAGCTACTCAATACTGCCTCCAGTCATAAGACGTTAAGGTCAGAGTTAAGAAAACCTAGGACACTAAAGAGGCCTTTCTACTTACTTTGAAAAACACCTAAATAAATATGTCCAGGGTACCTGCTCATCTGCGTGAATGTGCCTTAGGCATGCTGCAAGGAGGCATGAGGACTGCAGATGTGGCCTGGGCAATAAATTGCAATGTCTGTACTGTGAGACGCCTTAGACAGGCGTGTTGTAGGCCTGTTGTAAGGCAGGGCCTCAACAGACATCAGCGGCAACAACGTCGCCTATGGGCACAAACCCACCGTCGCTGGACCAGACAGGACTCGCAAAAAGTGCTCTTCACTGACGAGTTGTGGTTTCGCCTCACATGGGGTGATGGTCGGATTTGCGTTTAACGTCGAAGGAATGAGCCCGAGGCCTGTATTCTGGAGTGGGATCGATTTGGAGGTGGAGGGTCCGTCATGGTCTGGGGCGGTGTGTCAAAGCATCATCGGACTGAGCTTGTTGTCATTGCAGGTAATCTCAACGCTGTGCGTTACAGGAAAGACATCTTCCTCCTTCATGTAGTAGCCTTCCTGCAGGCTCATCCTGACATGACCCTCCAGCATGACAATGCTCTTTCTGTGTGTGATTTCCTGCAAGACAGGAGTGGAACAGTCAGTGTTCTGCTATGGCCAGCGAAGAGCCCGGATCTCAATCCCATTGAGCACGTCTGGGACCTGTTGGATCGGAGGGTGAGGGCTAGGGCCATTCCCCCCCAGAAATGTCCGGGACCTTGTAGGTGCCTTTGTGGAAGAGTGAGGTAACATCTCACAGCAAGAACTGTCAAATCTGGTGCAGTCCATAAAGAGGAGATGCACTGCAGTAGTTAATGCAGCTGGTGGCCACACCAGATAATGACTGTTACTTTTGATTTTGACCCCCACCCCGCCCCTTTGTTCAGGACATATTATTTTAGTTCTGTTAGTCACATGTCTTTGGAACTTGTTCAGTTTATGTCTCAGTTGTTGAATCTTGTTATGTTCCTACAAGTATTTACACATGTTTTGTTTGCTGAAAATAGATGCAGTTGACAGTGAGAGGACGTTTCTTTTTTCGCTGAGTTTATACGAAGGGTTCATCATGGTATTATGATAATGCTGTATAGTATAATGAAGATTTCATCATGGTTTTATGGTAATGCTGTGTAGTATATGAAGATTTCATCATGGTTTTATGGTAATGCTGTATAGTATAATGAAGATTTCATCATGGTTTTATGGTAATGCTGTATAGTATATGAAGATTTCATCATGGTTTTATGGTAATGCTGTATAGTATATGAAGATTTCATCATGGTTGTATGGTAATGCTGTGTAGTATATTAAGATTTCATCATGGTTGTATGGTAATGCTGTATAGTATATGAAGATTTCATCATGGTTTTATGGTAATGCTGTATAGTAAATGAAAATTTATTCATGTTATTAGGGTAATACTTTTTTGTTATGTTACTTGTTAAAACTTCTTAAGGATAGGGGGCACTATTTTCACGTCCGGATGAAAAGCCCAAAGTAAACTACCTGCTACTCAGGCCCAGAAGCTTGGAAATGCATATAATTAGTAGATTTGGATAGGAAACACTATAACGTTTCTACAACTGTTAAAATTATGTCTGTGAGTATAATATAACATATTTGGTAGGCGAAACCCCGAGGACAAACCATCCAGGAAAAACATTTTATGAGGTCACTCTCTTTTCAATGATATTTCTATGTGGATCTAGATTTCTAAGGCATTTGCTTGCAGCTCCTATCGCTTCCACTAGATGTCAACAGTCTTTAGAAATTGGTTGATGTTTTTCCTTTGAGAAATTAGAAGTAGGGCTGTTCAGAACGAGGGTCGAGTCTAGTGTACTGTTGTGGTTGGGGCACGTCTGGCCGGTGGAAATGTGATTTTCATGTGTTTGTTTGATGGGGTGCTGTCCTCAGATAATAGCATGGTTTTGAAACTTTTTGAAAAGTTACACTGTGGCTGGATTAATAAGAAGTTCATCTTTAAACCAATGTATAACATTTGTATGATTCATGAATTATTATTATGAGTATTTCTGTTTTTAAATTTGGCTGCTATTTCACTGGGTGTTGTCAAATCGATCCCGTTAATGGGACTGGTGCGCGAAGGGATCACTAAGAATTTAAGTACATTTTTACTCCTGATTTTATTTTGGCTTTTCATAACAAACGGGTTAAATACTTATTGACTCAAGTCATTTCATCTTTTAATTTTTATTGAGTTTCTACACATTTGTCATTCCACTTTGTCATTATTAAGTATTGTGTGTAAGCCAGTGACATAGAATCAAAATGTTATCCATTTTAAATTCAGGCAAAACAACATCTGAAAAATGGGTGCGAATACTTTCTGAATGTGGACCCTTTTCCATGTTAGATTAGGCTATAAATAGCTGTGACGTTATTCAGAGTTTTAATCGTGTGCCCTCATAATTTGCGTGGATGAAATCTGGACACCGAAGCTATAGGCTACTGTACGTCTGAACATGCCAACTATTTTAATGTTCAAATGCTCCAATAAGACACTAGTCATCATCCAAAGCTCCAAGAAGTCACTAGTCGGAGGTGAGGAGGTGTTTTACATCAGTGAGGAGGTGGTCTCCATCAGTGAGGAGGTGGTCTCCGTCAGTGAGGAGGTGTTTTACATCAGTGAGGAGGTGGTCTCCGTCAGTGAGGAGGTAGTCTCCGTCAGTGAGGAGGTGGTCTCCATCAGTGAGGAGGTGTTTTACATCAGTGAGGAGGTGGTCTCCATCAGTGAGGAGGTGGTCTCCATCAGTGATGAGTGGTCTCCATCAGTGAGGTGTTTTACATCAGTGAGGAGGTGGTCTCCATCAGTGAGGAGGTGGTCTCCATCAGTGAGGAGGTGGTCTCCATCAGTGAGGAGGTGGTCTCCATCAGTGAGGAGGTGGTCTCCGTCAGTGAGGAGGTGGTCTCCATCAGTGAGGAGGTGGTCTCCATCAGTGAGGAGGTGTTTTACATCAGTGAGGAGGTGGACTCCATCAGTGAGGAGGTGGTCTCCGTCAGTGAGGAGGTGGTCTCCATCAGTGAGGAGGTGTTTTTACGTCAGTGAGGAGGTGGTCTCCATCAGTGAGGAGGTGTTTTACGTCAGTGAGGAGGTGGTATCCATCAGTGAGGAGGTGTTTTACGTCAGTGAGGAGGTGTTCTCCATCAGTGAGGAGGTGTTTTACGTCAGTGAGGAGGTGGTCTCCATCAGTGAGGAGGTAGTCTCCGTCAGTGAGGAGGTGGTCTCCGTCAGTGAGGAGGTGGTCTCAAATCCCAGTGAGGAGGTGGTCTCCGTCAGTGAGGAGGTGGTCTCCGTCAGTGAGGAGGTGGTCTCCATCAGTGAGGGAGGTGTTTTACGTCAGTGAGGAGGTGGTCTCCATCAGTGAGGAGGTGGTCTCCGTCAGTGAGGAGGGTGTTTTACGTCAGTGAGGAGGTGGTCTCCGTCAGTGAGGAGGTGTTTTACGTCAGTGAGGAGGTGGTCTCCGTCAGTGACGAGGTGGTCTCCATCAGTGAGGAGGTGTTTTACGTCAGTGAGGAGGTGGTCTCCGTCAGTGAGGAGGTGGTCTCCATCAGTGAGGAAGTGTTTTACGTCAGTGAGGAGGTGTTTTACGTCAGTGAGGAGGTGTTTTACGTCAGTGAGGAGGTGGTCTCCGTCAGTGAGGAGGTGTTTTACGTCAGTGAGGAGGTGGTCTCCGTCAGTGAGGAGGTGTTTTACGTCAGTGAGGAGGTGTTTTACGTCAGTGAGGAGGTGTTTTACGTCAGTGGGGAGGTGGTCTCCATCAGTGAGAAGGTGGTCTCCATCAGTGAGGAGGTGTTTTACGTCAGTGAGGAGGTTGTCTCCATCAGTGAGGAGGTGTTTTACGTCAGTGAGGAGGTGGTCTCCATCAGTGAGGAGGTGTTTTACGTCAGTGAGGAGGTGTTTTACGTCAGTGGGGAGGTGGTCTCCATCAGTGAGGAGGTGGTCTCCATCAGTGATGAGGTGTTTTACGTCAGTGAGGAGGTCGTCTCCATCAGTGAGGAGGTGTTTTACGTCAGTGAGGAGGTTGTCTCCATCAGTGAGGAGGTGTTTTACGTCAGTGAGGAGATGGTCTCCATCAGTGAGGAGGTGGTCTCCGTCAGTGAGGAGGTGGTCTCCGTCAGTGAGGAGGTGGTCTCCGTCAGTGAGGAGGTGGTCTCCGTCAGTGAGGAGGTGGTCTCCATCAGTGAGGAGGTGTTTTACGTCAGTGAGGAGGTGTTTTACGTCAGTGAGGAGGTGGTCTCCATCAGTGAGGAGGTGTTTTACGTCAGTGAGGAGGTGGTCTCCATCAGTGAGGAGGTGGTCTCCGTCAGTGAGGAGGTGTTTTACGTCAGTGAGGAGGTGGTCTCCATCAGTGAGGAGGTGTTTTACGTCAGTGAGGAGGTGGTCTCCGTCAGTGACGAGGTGGTCTCCATCAGTGAGGAGGTGTTTTACGTCAGTGAGGAGGTGGTCTCCATCAGTGAGGAGGTGGTCTCCGTCAGTGAGGAGGTGGTCTCCATCAGTGAGGAGGTGTTTTACGTCAGTGAGGAGGTGGTCTCCATCAGTGAGGAGGTGTTTTACGTCAGTGAGGAGGTGTTTTACGTCAGTGAGGAGGTGGTCTCCATCAGTGAGGAGGTGTTTTACGTCAGTGAGGAGGTGTTTTACGTCAGTGAAGAGGTGTTTTACGTCAGTGAGGAGGTGGTCTCCATCAGTGAGGAGGTGGTCTCCATCAGTGAGGAGGTGGTCTCCATCAGTGAGGAGGTGGTCTCTGTCAGTGAGGAGGTGTTTTACGTCAGTGAGGAGGGGTCTCCATCAGTGAGGAGGTGGTCTCCATCAGTGAGGAGGTGGTCTCCATCAGTGAGGAGGTGGTCTCCATCAGTGAGTAGGTGGTCTCCATCAGTGAGGAGGTGTTTTACATCAGTGAGGAGGTGGTCTCCATCAGTGAGGAGGTGGTCTCCATCAGTGAGGAGGTGGTCTCCATCAGTGAGGAGGTGTTTTACGTCGGTGAAGAGGTGTTTTACGTCAGTGAGGAGGTGGTCTCCATCAGTGAGGAGGTGGTCTCCATCAGTGATGAGGTGGTCTCCATCAGTGAGGAGGTGGTCTCCATCAGTGAGGAGGTGGTCTCTATCAGTGATGAGGTGGTCTTCGTCAGTGAGGAGGTGGTCTCCATCAGTGAGGAGATGGTCTCCATCAGTGAGGAGGTGGTCTCCGTCAGTGAGGAGGTGATCTCCGTCATTGAGGAGGTGGTCTCCATCAGTGAGGAGGTGGTCTCCGTCAGTGAGGAGGTGGTCTCCATCAGTGAGGAGGTGTTTTACGTCAGTGAGGAGGTGGTCTCCATCAGTGAGGAGGTGTTTTATGTCAGTGAGGAGGTGGTCTCCATCAGTGAGGAGGTGGTCTCCGTCAGTGAGGAGGTGTTTTACGTCATTGAGGTGTTTTACGTCAGTGAGGAGGTGGTCTCCGTCAGTGAGGAGGTGGTCTCCATCAGTGAGGAGGTGTTTTACGTCAGTGAGGAGGTGGTCTCCATCAGTGAGGAGGTGGTCTCCGTCAGTGAGGAGGTGTTTTACATCAGTGAGGAGGTGTTTTACGTCAGTGAGGAGGTGTTTTACGTCAGTGAGGAGGTGGTCTCCATCAGTGAGGAGGTGGTCTCCGTCAGTGAGGAGGTGTTTTACGTCAGTGAGGAGGTGTTTTACGTCAGTGAGGAGGTGGTCTCCGTCAGTGAGGAGGTGTTTACGTCAGTGAGGAGGTGTTTTACGTCAGTGAGGAGGTGGTCTCCGTCAGTGAGGAGGTGTTTTACGTCAGTGAGGAGGTGTTTTACGTCAGTGAGGAGGTGTTTTACGTCAGTGAGGAGGTGGTCTCCATCATTGAGGAGGTGTTTTACATCAGTGAGGAGGTGGTCTCCATCAGTGAGGAGGTGGTCTCCATCAGTGAGGAGGTGTTTTACATCAGTGAGGAGGTGGTCTCCATCAGTGAGGAGGTGGTCTCCATCAGTGAGGAGGTGTTTTACATCAGAGGAGGTGTTTTACATCAGTGAGAGGTGTTTTACATCAGCGAGGAGGTGTTTTACGTCAGTGAGGAGGTGTTTTACGTCAGTGAGGAGAGGTTTTACGTCAGAGAGGAGGTGTTTTACGTCAGTGAGGAGGTGTTTTACGTCAGTGAGGAGGTGTTTTACGTCAGTGAGGAGGTGTTTTACATCAGTGAGGAGGTGTTTTACATCAGTGAGGAGGTGTTTTACATCAGTGAGGAGGTGTTTTACATCAGTGAGGAGGTGTTTTACATCAGTGAGGAGGTGTTTTACATCAGTGAGGAGGTGTTTTACGTCAGTGAGGAGGTGTTTTACATCAGTGAGGAGGTTTTTCGTCAGTGAGGAGTGTGTTTTACTGCGTCAGTGAGGTGTTTTACGTGTGAGGAGGTGTTTTACATCAGTGAGGAGGTGTCAGTGAGGAGGTGTTTTACATCAGTGAGGAGGTGTTTTACATCAGTGAGGAGGTGTTTTACATCAGTGAGGAGGTGGTTCCATCAGTGAGGAGGTGTTTTTACATCAGTGAGGAGGTGTTTTACATCAGTGAGGAGGTGTTTTACATCAGTGAGAGGTGTTTTACATCAGTGAGGAGGTGTTTTACATCAGTGAGGAGTGTTTTACATCAGTGGTTTTACGTCTGTGAGGAGGTGTTTTACATCAGTGAGGAGGTGTTTACGTCAGTGAGGAGGTGTTTTACGTCAGTGAGGAGGTGTTTTACGTCAGTGAGGAGGTGTTTTACATCAGTGAGGTGTTTTACATCCCAGTGAGGAGTGTTTTACATCAGTGAGGAGGTGTTTTACATCAGTGAGGAGGTGTTTTACATCAGTGAGAGGAGGTGGTCTCCATCAGTGAGGAGGTGTTTACATCAGTGAGGAGGTGTTTTACATCAGTGAGGAGGTGTTTTACATCAGTGAGGAGGTGTTTTACATCAGTGATGAGGTGGTCTCCATCAGTGAGGAGGTGGTCTCCATCAGTGAGGAGGTGTTTTACATCAGTGAGGAGGTGTTTTACATCAGTGAGGAGGTGTTTTACGTCAGTGATGAGGTGTTTTTACATCAGTGAGGAGGTGTTTTACATCAGTGAGGAGGTTTACATCAGTGTGTTTTATGTCAGTGAGGAGGTGTTTTACATCAGTGAGGAGGTGTTTTACATCAGTAGTGAACTGACTTCATTACTTGAAGTCAATAAGATAAAATGTTATTTTTCAATTATGACAGGAATACATCTAGTTCAATGCCTGGCAAGCCTGTGTTTCCAGCCTCAACATAGTCTCCATGCCATTTTTGTACTTCCTTTGCTGGCCTAGAACAATTGTTTTACCTCATAATAAACTAGTAATCGTCAATTGCCAGGCATGTATGAAGGTAAGCTGTTTATGGAAACGAACTACCCGGGATTTACTTTGAATATTGACGACATACTACCACAATATATGACCCTATTGCACAGAGATATTATTACTATGTTTTTCCCATTTGAGCTGTCTGACTTAGATGTTGACAAGCCTTAAGCCAAACGCTACACATGCATGAGAGTATTAGGACTAACAGGACATTATGTTGAATGACTAGAAACATCCAACTGAAATGAGGGATTTTTTTGAAAACTCCCCATTCAGAGAAGATGGGTCCCTGTTGCCTGGAGTCCAGGTGTTGGATGATCAATATGTTGAAGCTTTAGAAAAAATATTTTCATCTTTTTATGGGTTTTCTTTGGGTGTTGTTGTTTACTTCCTACTTGAGAGTGATTGCACCGTTTTCATAAATCTGTCAATTTTGGGCATTTCCTGTGAGTGACAAACTTGAGCACCCATGAGGTATCTGTGATTGTAGATAACGATGATCTAGTGATCAGTGTGGAAGTGTGAGCTGTATTTGCTTGAGCTGAGACATGTCCTTGCAGGACTATGCTCCATAGGCAAATGTTGAGGAAAGTTGCACATAGATATTTGAAATGAACAGTCAACATACCAGAGAGGCATGTGTGGTCTAAATAACATATTTCTGACTGAGGCTGGCCAACGAGCAGGGCAGGCCAGGACCAGTAAGAGGCTGCTGTTGTAACCACGGAAACAATAAACTCATGGAGTAAAAACCTACTAGTCCTCCATATAGGGCTATGGGTGGCTACATGCAGTGCTATAGGTGGCTACATGCAGTGCTATGGTGGACTACATGCAGTGCTATGGGTGGCTACATGCAGTGCTATAGGTGGCTACATGCAGTGCTATGGGTGGCTACATGCAGTGCTATAGGTGACTACATGCAGTGCTATGGATGGCTACATGCAGTGCCATAGGTGGCTACATGCAGTGCTATGGGTGGCTACATGCAGTGCTATGGGTGGCTAACATGCAGTGCTATAGGTGGCTACATGCAGTGCTATGGGTGGCTACATGCAGTGCTATGGATGGCCACATGCAGTGCTATGGTGACACATGTAGTGGTGATGAGTGCTATAGGTGACTACATGCAGTGTTATGGGTGACTACATGTAGTGCTATAGGTGACCCATGCAGTGCTATGGGTGACTACATGCAGTGCTATGGGTGGCTACATGCAGTGCTATGGGTGGCTACATGCAGTGCTATGGGTATTCCCCATGCAGTGCTATAGGTGACTACATGCAGTGCTATGGGTGACACATGTAGTGCTATGAATTGACTACATGTAGTGCTATAGGTGACTACATGCAGTGCTATGGGTGACTACATGTAGTGCTATGGGTGACTACATGTAGTGCTATAGGTGACTACATGCAGTGCTATGGGTGACATGTAGTGCTATGAGTGACTACATGTAGTGCTATAGGCAGACTACATGCAGTGCTATGGTGGCTACATGCAGTGCTATGGGTGACTACTATGCATTGTGGGTGGATACATGCAGTGCTATAGGTGACTACATGCAGTGCTATAGGTGACTACATGCAGTGCTATGGGTGGCATGCAGTGCTATAGGTGACTACATGCAGTGCTATGGTGGCTACATGCAGTGCTATAGGTGGCTACATGTAGTGCTATAGGTGGCTACATGTAGTGCTATAGGTGGCTATGCAGTGCTATGGGTGTCTACATGCAGTATTGTGGGTGGATACATGCAGTGCTATGGATGGCTACATGCAG
>NW_025753593.1:0-10452 GCF_021184085.1 Oncorhynchus gorbuscha
GTGAACAGAGGGAGAGGTGGATAAGGGAGAGAGAGAGAGAGAGAGAGAGAGAGAGAGAGAGAGAGAGAGAGAGAGAGAGAGAGAGAGAGAGAGAGAGAGAGAGAGAGAGAGAGAGAGAGAGAGAGAGAGAGAGAGAGAGAGAGAGAGAGAGAGAGAGAGAGAGAGAGAGAGAGAGAGAGAGAGAGAGAGGGTGGAGAGAGAGAGAGAGGGGAGAGAGAGAGAGAGGTGGAGAGAGAGAGAGAGAGTGAGAGAGAGAGAGAGGTAGAGAGAGAGAGAGAGAGAGAGAGAGAGAGAGAGAGAGAGAGAGAGAGAGAGAGAGAGAGAGAGAGAGAGAGAGAGAGAGAGAGAGAGAGAGAGAGAGAGAGAGAGAGAGAGAGAGAGAGGAGGCGAGAGAGGGAGGCGGAGAGAGAGGGAGATGAACAGAGGGAGAGGTGGGGGAGAGAGAGAGAGAGAGAGAGAGAGAGAGAGAGAGAGAGAGAGAGAGAGAGAGAGAGAGAGAGAGAGAGAGAGAGAGAGAGAGAGAGAGAGAGAGAGAGAGAGAGAGAGGTGGATAGAGAGAGAGAGGTGGATAGAGAGAGAGAGGTAGAGAGAGAGAGGTAGAGAGAGAGAGAGAGAGAGAGAGAGAGAGAGAGAGAGAGAGAGAGAGGTGGATAGAGAGAGAGAGGTGAGAGAGAGAGAGAGAGAGAGAGAGAGAGAGAGAGAGGTGGAGAGAGAGAGAGAGAGTGAGAGAGAGAGAGAGAGAGAGAGAGAGAGAGAGAGGTGAGAGAGAGAGAGAGAGAGAGAGAGAGAGAGAGAGAGAGAGAGAGAGAGAGAGAGAGAGAGAGAGAGAGAGAGAGAGAGAGAGAGAGAGAGAGAGGTGGATAGAGAGAGAGAGGTGGAGAGAGAGAGATGAAGAGAGAGAGGTGGAGAGAGTGCGAGAAGGGAGAGGTGGAGAGAGAGAGGGAGAGAGAGAAATAATCAAATATACAGACCACAAATTCCAAATGGCTATACTAAAACTCTTTAAAATCATCCTTAGCTCTGGCATCTTCCCCAATATTTGGAACCAAGGACTGATCACCCCAATCCACAAAAGTGGAAACAAATTTGACCCCAATAACTACTGTGGGATATGCGTCAACAGCAACCGTGGTAAAATCCTCTGCATTATCATTAACAGCAGACTCGCACATTTCCTCAGGGAAAACAATGTACTGAGCAAATGTCAAATTGATTTTTACCAAATTATCGTACGACAGACCACTGATTCACCCTGCATACCCTAAGTGACAAAAACAAAGGCAAAGTCTTCTCATGCTTTGTTGATTTCAAAAAGCCTTTGACTCAATCTGGCATGAGGGTCTGCTATACAAATTGATGGAAAGTGGTATTGGGGAAAAACATACAATATTATAAAATCCATGTACACAAACAACAAGTGTTGCATAAAAAACAAATTTCTTCCCACAGGGTCGTGGGGTGAGACAGGGATGCAGCTTAAGCCCCACCCTCTTCAACATATATATCAACGAATTAGCGAGGTCACGAGAACAGTCTGCAGCACCCGGCCTGACCCTACTAGAATCTGAAGTCAAATGTCTACTGTTTGCTGATGATCTGGTGCTTCTGTCCCCAACCAAGGAGGGCCTACAGCAGCACCTAGATCTTCTGCACAGAATCTGTCAGACCTGGGCCCGGACAGTAAATCTTAGTAAGACCAAAATAACAGTGTTCCAAAAAAGGTCCAGTTGCCAGGACCACAAATAAAAATTCCATCTAGACACCGTTGCCCTAGAGCACACAAAATAACTATACATACCTCGGCCTGAACATCAGCGCCACAGGTAACTTCCACAAAGCTGTGAATGATCTGAGAGACAAGGCAAGAAGGGCCTTCTATGCCATCAAAAGGAACATAGCATTTGACATCCCAATTAGGATCAGGCTAAAATACTTGAATCAGTTATAAAACCCATTGCCCTTTATGGTTGTGAGGTCTGGGGTCCGCTCACCAACCAAGAATTCACAAAATGGCACTAAATTGAGACTTGCATGCAGATTTCAGCAAAAATATCCTTAGTGTACAACGTAAACACCAAATAATCCATGCAGAACAAAATTAGCTGATACAATTCTGATAATTTTCTAAAATCCAGAAAAGAGCTGAACAAATCTCCAACCACCTAAAAGGACACGATTCCCAAAACCTTCCATAACAAAGCCATCACCTACAGAGATGAACCTGGAGAAGACTCCAAAAGCAAGCTGGTCATGGGGCTCTGTTCACAAACAAACAGACCCTACAGAGCCCCAGGACAGCAACACAATTAGACCTAACCAAATCATGAGAAAACAAACAGATAATTACTTGATACATTGGAAAGAATTAACAAAAATTACTGAGTAAACTGAATGCTATTTGGCCCTCAAACAGAGAGTACGTAGTGGCAGAATACCTGACCACTGTGACTGAAAGCTTTGACTATGTACAGATTTAAGTGAGCATAAGCTCTGCTATTGAGGGAAGAGAGGAGAGAGAAAAGGCCACCGTAGGCAAAACTGGCTCTCAAGAGAGACAGACTATGTGCACACTGCCCACAAAATGAGGTGGAAACTGAGCTGCACTTCTTAACCTGCCCAATGTATGACCATATTAGAGACACATATCTCCCTCAGATTACACAGATCCTGGTAAAATTCGAAAACAAACCTGATTTGGTAAACTCCCATATCTACTGGGTGAAATACCACAGTGTGCCATCACAGCAACAAGATGTGTGACCTCTCTGCTTACAAGAAAAGTTCAACCAGTGAAAACAAACACCATTGTAAATACAACCCCATATATGCTTTATTTATTTTCCTTTTGTACTTTAACCATTTTTGTACATCGTTACAACACTGTATATACTGTACATAACATGACATTTGTAATGACTTTTCTTTTATTGTTCTGGAACTGTTTTTATAATTTTTATTGTTTATTTCACTTTTGTATATTGTACTCCACTTGCTTAGCAATGTTAACATAAAAGGAATGTCCTCTCACTGTCAACTGCGTTTATTTTCAGCAAACTTCACATGTGTAAATATTTGTATGAACATAAGACAATTCAACAACTGAGACATAAACTGAACAAGTTCCACAGACATGTGACTAACAGAAATGGAATAATGTCCCTGAACAAAGGGGTCTGGTCAAAATCAAAGTAACTATCTGGTGTGGTCACCAGCTGCAGTAAGTACTGCAGTGCATCTTTCCTCATGGACTGCACCAGATTAGCCAGTTCTTGCTGTGAGATGTTACCCCATTCTCTTCCACCAAGGCACCTGCAAGTTCCTGGAAATTTCTGGGGAAATGGCCCCAGCCCTCACCCTCCGATCCAACAGGTCCCAGACATGCTCAATAGGATTGAGATCCGGGCTATTTGCTGACCTTGGCAGAACACTGAACACACAGAACACATTCCTGTCTTGCAGGAAATCATGCATAGTCATGTCAGGATGAGCCTGCAGGAAGGGTACCACATGAGGGTGGAGAATGTCTTCCCTGTAACGCACAGCGTTGAGATTACCTGCAATCAATGACAACAAGCTCAGTCCGATGATGCTGTGACACACTCCCCAGACCATGACGGACCCTCCAACTCCAGATAGATCCCGCTCCAGAGTACAGGCCCCGGTCTAATGCTCATTCATTCGACGATAAACGCTAATCCGACCATCACCCCTGGTGAGACAAAACCACGACTCGTGCCAGTCCTGTCTGGCCCAGCGAAGGTGGCTTTATGCCCATAGGCGACGTTGTTGCTGGTGATGTCTGGTGAGGACCTGCCCTCACAACAGACCTACAAGCCCTCAGTCCAGCCTCTCTCAGCCTATTGTGGACAGTCTGAGAACTGATGGAGGGATTGTGCGTTCCTGGTGTAACTCGGGCAGTTGCTGTTTCCATCCTGTACCTGTCCCGCAGGTGTGATGTTCGGATGTACGGATCCTGTGCAGATGTTGTTACACGTGGTCTGCCACTGTGAGGACAATCAGCTGTCTGTCCTGTCTCCCTGTAGTGCTGTCTTAGGTGTCTCACAGTACGGACATTGTAATTTATTGCCTGCCCACATCCGCAGTCCTCATGCCTCCTTCCAGCATGCCTAAGGCATGTTCACGCAGATGAGCAGGGACTCTGGGCATCTTTCTTTTGGTGTTTTTCAGAGTCAGTAGAAAGGCCTCTTTAGTGTCCTAAGTTTTAAATTGCGTACCGTCTGTAAGCTGTTAGTGTCTTTTCGACTGTTCCACAGGTGCATGTTCATTAATTGTTTATGGTTCATTGAACAAGCATGGGAAACAGTGTTTAAACCCTTTTCAATGAAGATCTGTGAAGTTATTTGGATTTTTTCAAATGATCTTTGAAAGACAGGGTCCAAGACAAGGTGAAGGTGGGTCCAAGACAGGGTGAAGGACAAGGTGAAGAGAGGTAGAGGTGAAGAGGTGGAGAGGTGAAGCAAAGAAGAGGGAGAGGTGGAGAGAAGGAGAGGTGGAGAGAGGGAGAGGTGGAGAGAGGGAGAGGTGGAGAGAAGGAGAGGTGGAAAGGTGATGAGGTGGAGAGAGAGAGAGGTGGAGAGGGAGAGGTGGAGAGAGGGAGAGGTAGAGAGGTTGAGAGGAAGAGGTGGAGAGGTGGAGAGAAGGAGAGGTGGAGAGAGGGAGAGGTGGAAAGGTGATGAGGAGAGAGGGAGAGGTGGAGAGAGGGAGAGGTGAAGAGAGGGAGAGATGGAGAGAGAGAGAGAGAGAGGTGGAGAGAGGCAGAGGTGGAGAGAGGGAGAGAGGGAGAGGTGGAGAGAAGGAGAGGTGGAAAGGTGATGAGGAGGAGAGAGGGAGAGGTGGAGAGAGAGAGATGGAGAGAGGGAGAGGTGAAGAGAGGGAGAGGTGGAAAGGTGATGAGGAGGAGAGAGGGAGCAATGGAGAGGTGGAAAGAGAAGTGAAGAGAGGGAGAGGAGGAGGGGGAAAGAGGGAGAGATGATGAGAACTAGAGGTGGAGAGAGGTTGAGAGGAAGAGAGAGATGGTGAGGTAGAGAGGGAGCGTTGGTTGGATGTAGAAGACAGGAATCTAACAGAGATCACACTGGTAGGTTTGATCTCTTAAATGTTCTCTATCAGTGGCCCCACAAAGGCTTTGATGGGTCTTTAAAAGATGTGTAATACATCTTAGCAGAGCCTGTCTGCAGCCAAGACAGTGGGGAAACTCACCAGCTACAAGGGAATGCATGTGTTGACACACACACACACACACACACACACACACACACACACACACACACACACACACACACACACACACACACACACACACACACACACACACACACACACACACACACACAGACAGACAGACAGACAGACAGACAGACAGACAGACAGACAGACAGACAGACAGACAGACAGACAGACAGACAGACAGACAGACAGACAGACAGACAGACAGACAGACAGACAGACAGACAGACAGACAGACAGACAGACAGACAGACAGACAGACAGACAGACAGACAGACAGACAGACAGACAGACAGACAGACAGACAGACAGACAGACAGACAGACAGACAGACAGACAGACAGACAGACAGGAGGAACCATGGTGAGACAGACAGACAGGAGGAACCATGGTGAGACAGACAGACAGGAGGAACCATGGTGAGACAGACAGACAGGAGGAACCATGGTGAGACAGACAGACAGGAGGAACCATGGTGAGACAGACAGACAGGAGGAACCATGGTGAGACAGACAGACAGGAGGAACCATGGTGAGACAGACAGACAGGAGGAACCATGGTGAGACAGACAGACAAGAGGAACCATGGTGAGACAGACAGACAGGAGGAACCATGGTGAGACAGACAGACAGGAGGAACCATGGTGAGACAGACAGACAGGAGGAACCATGGTGAGACAGACAGACAGGAGGAACCATGGTGAGACAGACAGACAGGAGGAACCATGGGTGAGACAGACAGACAGGAGGAACCATGGTGAGACAGACAGACAGGAGGAACCATGGTGAGACAGACAGACAGGAGGAACCATGGTGAGACAGACAGACAGGAGGAACCATGGTGAGACAGACAGACAGGAGGAACCATGGTGAGACAGACAGACAAGAGGAACCATGGTGAGACAGACAGACAGGAGGAACCATGGTGAGACAGACAGACAGGGAGGAACCATGGTGAGACAGACAGACAGAGGAACCATGGTGAGACAGACAGACAGGAGGAACTATGGTGAGACAGACAGACAGGAGGAACCATGGTGAGACAGACAGGACAGGAGGAACCATGGTGAGACAGACAGACAGGAGGAAACCATGGTGAGACAGACAGACAGGAGGAACCATGGTGAGACAGACAGACAGGAGGAACCATGGTGAGACAGACAGACAGGAGGAACCATGGTGAGACAGACAGACAGGAGGAACCATGGTGAGACAGACAGACAGGAGGAGACAGACAGAGAAACTAAGTCATTAGTTAGTCATATTATTGTGGTTTACTGCCAGATCTCTCTCTGTGTGCTAGCAATTAACGTGGGGATGAGAGAGACAGACAGAAAACACACACACACACCGCTAGTGGAACATGTAGGTGAATATGAAGTCAGCCTGGCTGAATGTTATACTCTGTAATGTTTGGTTGAATTGAACAGAATAACTACAGTAGAGTATGAATCAGGGTCATAATATGTACATGAGTTAATACTTGAACCTACTTCAAAGACCATATGTTGTAATCGCTGGCTAAAGGCTAAGTTTTTACCACTATGGGACATGACTTGTAATACTGTTGACTGCATCACAAATATAAGACTATTCCTTCTATAGTGAACCCTTTTGGAGCCCTGGTGGAGGAATGCACTAGAACAAGGTACCGTTTAGAACACATTTTTAGGGAAAAGATCTGTTGGAGAAGGCTTCTCTTCAATCACAATGTGATGGATGTACTACTACTACTGGTTAATCCCTGTCTAATCAAGTCTCATCTCTAGCTGTGTTCTGGTAACAAACTACCAATGAATTATTGTGTTCTACCTAGCTGTCTTCTAGACCAGGTTATGTTCTACCTAGCTGTCTTTCTAGACCAGGTTATGTTCTACCTACCTGTCTTCTCTAGACCAGGTTGTGTTCCACTTACCTGTCTTCTAGACCAGGTTATGTTCTACCTACCTGTCTTTCTAGACCAGGTTGTGTTCTACCTACCTGTCTCTAGACCAGGTTATGTTCTACCTAGCTGTCTTCTCTAGGACCAGGTTATGTTCTACCTAGCTGTCTTCTCTAGACCAGGTTATGTTCTACCTAGCTGTCTTCTCTAGACCAGGTTATGTTCTACCTAGCTGTCTTCTCAGACCAGGTTATGTTCTACCTAGCTGTCTTCTAGACCAGGTTATGTTCTACCTAGCTGTCTTTCTAGGACCAGGTTATGTTCTACCTAGCTGTCTTCTCTAGACCAGGTTATAATGTTCTACCTACCTGTCTTCTCTAGACCAGGTTATGTTCTACCTACCTGTCTCTCTAGACCAGGTTATGTTCTACCTAGCTGTCTTCTCTAGACCAGGTTATGTTCTACCTAGCTGTCTCTCTAGACCAGGTTATGTCTCTACCTACCTGTCTTCTAGACCAGGTTGTGTTCTACCTAGCTGTCTTCTCTAGACCAGGTTATGTTCTACCTATGTCTTCTAGACCAGGTTATGTTCTACCTAGCTGTCTCTCTAGACCAGGTTGTGTTCTACCTAGCTGTCTTCTAGACCAGGTTGTCTTCTAGACCATGTTCTACCTAGCTGTCTTCTCTAGACCAGGTTGTGTTCTACCAACCTGTCTCTCTAGACCAGGGGTTATGTTCTACCTAGCTGTCTTCTCTAGACCAGGTTGTGTTCTACCTAGCTGTCTTCTCTAGAGCAGGTTATGTTCTACCCAGCTGTCTTCTCTAGACCAGGTTGTGTTCTACCAACCTGTCTTCTCTAGACCAGGTTATGTTCTACCTAGCTGTCTTCTCTAGACCAGGTTATGTTCTACCTAGCTGTCTTCTCTAGACCAGGTTATGTTCTACCTACCTGTCTTCTCCTAGACCAGGTTATGTTCTACCTAGCTGTCTTCTCTAGACCAGGTTGTGTTCTACCAACCTGTCTTCTCTAGACCAGGTTGTGTTCTACCTAGCTGTCTTCTCTAGACCAGGTTATGTTCTACCTACCTGTCTTCTCTAGACCAGGTTGTGTTCTACCTAGCTGTCTTCTCTAGACCAGGTTATGTTCTACCTAGCTGTCTTCTCAGACCAGGTTATGTTCTACCTAGCTGTCTTCTCTAGACCAGGTTATGTTCTACCTAGCTGTCTTCTCTAGACCAGGTTATGTTCTACCTAGCTGTCTTCTCTAGACCAGGTTATGTTCTACCTAGCTGTCTTCTCTAGACCAGGTTGTGTTCTACCTAGCTGTCTTCTCTAGACCAGGTTATGTTCTACCTAGCTGTCTTCTCTAGACCAGGTTATGTTCTACCTAGCTGTCTTCTCTAGACCAGGTTATGTTCTACCTAGCTGTCTTCTCTAGACCAGGTTGTGTTCTACCAACCTGTCTTCTCTAGACCAGGTTATGTTCTACCTAGCTGTCTTCTCTAGACCAGGTTATGTTCTACCTACCTGTCTTCTCTAGACCAGGTTATGTTCTACCTAGCTGTCTTCTCTAGACCAGGTTATGTTCTACCTAGCTGTCTTCTCTAGACCAGGTTATGTTCTACCTAGCTGTCTTCTCTAGACCAGGTTATGTTCTACCTAGCTGTCTTCTCTAGACCAGGTTATGTTCTACCTAGCTGTCTTCTCTAGACCAGGTTATGTTCTACCTAGCTGTCTTCTCTAGACCAGGTTATGTTCTACCTAGCTGTCTTCTCTAGACCAGGTTATGTTCTACCTACCTGTCTTCTCTAGACCAGGTTATGTTCTACCTAGCTGTCTTCTCTAGACCAGGTTATGTTCTACCTAGCTGTCTTCTCTAGACCAGGTTATGTTCTACCTAGCTGTCTTCTCTAGACCAGGTTGTGTTCTACCTAGCTGTCTTCTCTAGACCAGGTTATGTTCTACCTAGCTGTCTTCTCTAGACCAGGTTATGTTCTACCTAGCTGTCTTCTCTAGACCAGGTTATGTTCTACCTAGCTGTCTTCTCTAGACCAGGTTATGTTCTACCTAGCTGTCTTCTCTAGACCAGGTTATGTTCTACCTAGCTGTCTTCTCTAGACCAGGTTATGTTCTACCTAGCTGTCTTCTCTAGACCAGGTTATGTTCTACCTAGCTGTCTTCTCTAGACCAGGTTATGTTCTACCTAGCTGTCTTCTCTAGACCAGGTTATGTTCTACCTAGCTGTCTTCTCTAGACCAGGTTATGTTCTACCTAGCTGTCTTCTCTAGACCAGGTTATGTTCTACCTAGCTGTCTTCTCTAGACCAGGTTATGTTCTACCTAGCTGTCTTCTCTAGACCAGGTTATGTTCTACCTAGCTGTCTTCTCTAGACCAGGTTATGTTCTACCTAGCTGTCTTCTCTAGACCAGGTTATGTTCTACCTAACCTGTCTTCTCTAGACCAGGTTATGTTCTACCTAGCTGTCTTCTCTAGACCAGGTTATGTTCTACCTACCTGTCTTCTCTAGACCAGGTTATGTTCTACCTAGCTGTCTTCTCTAGACCAGGTTATGTTCTACCTAGCTGTCTTCTCTAGACCAGGTTATGTTCTACCTAGCTGTCTTCTCTAGACCAGGTTATGTTCTACCTAGCTGTCTTCTCTAGACCAGGTTATGTTCTACCTAGCTGTCTTCTCTAGACCAGGTTATGTTCTACCTAGCTGTCTTCTCTAGACCAGGTTGTGTTCTACCTAGCTGTCTTCTCTAGACCAGGTTATGTTCTACCTAGCTGTCTTCTCTAGACCAGGTTATGTTCTACCTAGCTGTCTTCTCTAGACCAGGTTATGTTCTACCTAGCTGTCTTCTCTAGACCAGGTTGTGTTCTACCAACCTGTCTTCTCTAGACCAGGTTATGTTCTACCTAGCTGTCTTCTCTAGACCAGGTTATGTTCTACCTACCTGTCTTCTCTAGACCAGGTTATGTTCTACCTAGCTGTCTTCTCTAGACCAGGTTATGTTCTACTCTAGCTGTCTTCTCTAGACCAGGTTATGTTCTACCTAGCTGTCTTCTCTAGACCAGGTTATGTTCTACCTAGCTGTCTTCTCTAGACCAGGTTATGTTCTACCTAGCTGTCTTCTAGACCAGGTTATGTTCTACCTAGCTGTCTTCTCTAGACCAGGTTATGTTCTTACCTAGCTGTCTTCTCTAGACCAGGTTGTGTTCTACCTAGCCTGTCTTCTCTAGACCAGGTTATGTCTCTACCTAGCTGTCTTCTCTAGACCAGGTTATGTTCTACAGCAAATACGTAAATTAAACGAAGTAATAA
>NW_025753594.1:0-10450 GCF_021184085.1 Oncorhynchus gorbuscha
CTGTCATGTTTGTCATTTATTATCATGTCTTGTCCCTGTGCTCCCCATGCTATTCGTTTCCCTCTGCTGGTCTTATTTGGTTCTTTCCCTCCTTCTATCCCTCTCTCTCCCCTCCCTCTCTCACTCTCTCGCTCTCTCTTCTCTCTATCGTTCCGTTCCTGCTCCCAGCTGTTCCTATTCCCCTAATCATCATTTAGTCTTCCCACACCTGTTCCCGATCCTTTCCCCTGATTAGAGTCCCTATTTATTCCTTTGTGATCCGTTCCTGTCCCGTCGGTTCCTTGTATTGTATTCACCATGCTGTGATTGCGTTTCGCCCTGTCCTGTCGTGTTTTTGCTGTGATTGTGTATCGCCCTGTCCTGTCGTGTTTTTTTGCCTTCATCAGATGCTGTGTGTGAGCAGGTGTCTCTGTCGACTACGGCCTGCGCCACCCGAAGCGACCTGCAGTCTGTGGCCGCTTCTCCAGTTATTTCCCCTCTACAAGTCTAGAGGATTTCTGTTATTCCCTGTTTGGACTTAATAAACTCTGTTTCTGTTAAGTCGCTTTTGGGTCCCTTTCACCTGCATGACAGAAGGAACCGACCAAGGAATGGACCCAGCGACTTCAGACGTCGTTACACTGCCGTCGAGATCCAAGGAGCCATGCTCGGCAGACACGAGCAGGAATTGTCCGCTGCTCGCCATGCCGTGGAGAACCTGGCCGCTCAGGTTTCCGACCTCTCTGGACAGTTCCAGAGTCTCGTCTCGTGCCACCTGTTACTTCCTGGCCTGCCGAGCCTCCAGAACCTAGGGTTAATAACCCACCTTGCTACTCCGGGCAGCCCACTGAGTGCCGCTCCTTTCTCACGCAGTGTGAGATTGTGTTCTCTCTCCAACCCAACACATACTCTAGAGAGAGAGCTCGGGTTGCTTACGTCATTTCACTCCTTACTGGCCGGGCTCGAGAATGGGGCACAGCTATCTGGGAGGCAAGGGCTGATTGCTCTAACAAATTTCAGAACTTTAAAGAGGAGATGATTGGGCTTTTGACCGTTCAGTTTTGGTAGGAGGCTTCTAGGGCCCTGGCTTCCTTATGCCAAGGTGAACGGTCCATAACGGATTATTCTATTGAGTTTCGCACTCTTGCTGCCTCTAGTGAGTGGAACAGAGCCGGCGCTGCTCGCTCGTTTTCTGGAGGGACTCCACGCAGTGGTTAAGGATGAGATTCTCTCCGGGAGGTTCCATCAGATGTGGATTCTTTGATTGCTCGCCATCCGCATAGAACGACGGGTAGATCTTCGTCACCGGGCTCGTGGAAGAGAGCTCGCATCAACGGTGTTTCCCTGCTCCGCATCGCAACCATCTCCCTCCTCTGGCTTTGAGACTGAGCCCATGCAGCTGGGAGGGATTGCATCTCGAATAAGGAGAGGGAATGGAGGATCACCAACCGCCTGTGCCTCTATTGCGGAGTTGCTGGACATTTTGTTAATTCATGTCCAGTAAGAGGCCAGAGCCCATCAGTAAGCGGAGGGCTACTGGTGAGCGCTACTACTCAGGTCCCTTCATCTAGATCTTGTACTACTATGTCGGTCCATCTACGCTGGACCGGTTCGGGTGCTACATGCAGTGCTTTGATTGACTCTGGGGCTGAGGGTTGTTTCATGGACGAAGCATGGGCTCGGAAACATAACATTCCTTTCAGACCGTTAGACAGGCCTACGCCCATGTTTGCCTTAGATGGTAGTCATCTTCCCAGTATCAAATTTGAGACACTACCTTTAACTCTCACAGTATCTGGTAACCACAGTGAGACTATTTCTTTTTTGATTTTCCGTTCACCGTTTACACCTGTTGTTTTGGGTCATCCCTGGCTTGTATGTCATAATCCTTCTATTAATTGGTCTAGTAATTCTATCCTATCCTGGAACGTTTCTTGTCATGTGAAGTGTTTAATGTCTGCCATCCCTCCCGTTTCTTCTGTCCCTACTTCTCAGGAGGAACCTGGCGATTTGACAGGAGTGCCGGAGGAATATCATGATCTGCGCACGGTCTTCAGTCGGTCCCGAGCCAACTCCCTTCCTCCTCACCGGTCGTATGATTGTAGTATTGATCTCCTTCCGGGGACCACTCCTCCTCGAGGTAGACTATACTCTCTGTCGGCTCCCGAACGTAAGGCTCTCGAGGATTATTTGTCTGTGTCTCTTGGACGCCGGTACCATAGTGCCTTCTTCTTCTCCGGCCGGGGCGGGGTTCTTTTGTTAAAAGAAGGACGGTACTCTGCGCCCTGCGTGGATTATCGAGGGCTGAATGACATAACGGTTAAGAATCGTTATCCGCTTCCCCTTATGTCATCAGCCTTCGAGATTCTGCAGGGAGCCAGGTGCTTTACTAAGTTGGACCTTCGTAACGCTTACCATCTCGTGCGCATCAGAGAGGGGGACGAGTGGAAAACGGCGTTTAACACTCCGTTAGGGCATTTTGAGTACCGGGTTCTGCCGTTCGGTCTCGCCAATGCGCCAGCTGTTTTTCAGGCATTAGTTAATGATGTTCTGAGAGACATGCTGAACATTTTTGTTTTTGTCTATCTTGACGATATCCTGATTTTTTCTCCGTCACTCGAGATTCATGTTCAGCACGTTCGACGTGTTCTACAGCGCCTTTTAGAGAATTGTCTCTACGTAAAGGCTGAGAAGTGCTCTTTTCATGTCTCCTCCGTTACTTTTCTCGGTTCCGTTATTTCCGCTGAAGGCATTCAGATGGATTCCGCTAAGGTCCAAGCTGTCAGTGATTGGCCCGTTCCAAGGTCACGTGTCGAGTTGCAGCGCTTTTAGGTTTCGCTAATTTCTATCGGCGTTTCATTACGTAATTTCGTCAAGATTGCTGCCCCTCTCACAGCTCTTACTTCTGTCAAGACGTGTTTTAAGTGGTCCGGTTCCGCCCAGGGAGCTTTTTGATCTTCTAAAAGAACGTTTTACGTCCGCTCCTATCCTCGTTACTCCTGACGTCACTAGACAATTCATTGTCGAGGTTGACGCTTCAGAGGTAGGCGTGGGAGCCATCCTATCCCAGCGCTTCCAGTCTGACGATAAGGTTCATCCTTGCGCTTATTTTTCTCATCGCCTGTCGCCATCTGAGCGCAACTATGATGTGGGTAACCGTGAACTGCTCGCCATCCGCTTAGCCCTAGGCGAATGGCGACAGTGGTTGGAGGGGGCGACCGTTCCTTTTGTCGTTTGGACAGACCATAAGAACCTTGAGTACATCCGTTCTGCCAAACGACTTAATGCCCGTCAAGCTCGTTGGGCGTTGTTTTTCGCTCGTTTCGAGTTTGTGATTTCTTACCGTCCGGGTAGCAAGAACACCAAGCCTGATGCCTTATCCCGTCTGTTTAGTTCTTCTGTGGCTTCTACTGATCCCGAGGGGATTCTTCCTTATGGGCGTGTTGTCGGGTTAACAGTCTGGGGGAATTGAAAGACAGGTTAAGCAAGCACTCACGCACACTGCGTCGCCGCGCGCTTGTCCTAGTAACCTCCTTTCGTTCCTGTTTCCACTCGTCTGGCTGTTCTTCAGTGGGCTCACTCTGCCAAGTTAGCTGGTCATCCCGGTGTTCGAGGCACTCTTGCGTCTATTCGCCAGCGCTTTTGGTGGCCGACTCAGGAGCGTGACACGCGCCGTTTCGTGGCTGCTTGTTCGGACTCCGGCGCGCAGACCAAGTCTGGTAACTCTCCTCCTGCCGGTCGTCTCAGACCGCTCCCATTCCTTCTCGACCATGGTCTCACATTGCCTTAGACTTCATTACCGGTCTGCCTTTGTCTGCGGGGAAGACTGTGATTCTGACGGTTGTCGATAGGTTCTCTAAGGCGGCACATTTCATTCCCCTCGCTAAACTTCCTTCCGCTAAGGAGACGGCACAAATCATTATTGAGAATGTATTCAGAATTCATGGCCTCCCGTTAGACGCCGTTTCAGACAGAGGCCCGCAATTCACGTCACAGTTTTGGAGGGAGTTCTGTCGTTTGATTGGTGCGTCCGTCAGTCTCTCTTCCGGGTTTCATCCCCAGTCTAACGGTCAAGCAGAGAGGGCCAATCAGACGATTGGTCGCATACTACGCAGCCTTCTTTCAGAAACCCTGCGTCTTGGGCAGAACAGCTCCCCTGGGCAGAATACGCTCACAATTCGCTTCCTTCGTCTGCTACCGGGTTATCTCCGTTTCAGAGTAGTCTGGGTTACCAGCCTCCTCTGTTCTCATCCCAGCTTGCCGAGTCCAGCGTTCCTCCGCTCAAGCGTTTGTCCAACGTTGTGAGCGCACCTGGAGGAGGGTGAGGTCTGCACTTTGCCGTTACAGGGCACAGACGGTGAGAGCCGCCAATAAACGCAGGATTAAGAGTCCAAGGTATTGTTGCGGCCAGAGAGTGTGGCTTTCCACTCGCAACCTTCCTCTTACGACAGCTTCTCGTAAGTTGACTCCGCGGTTCATTGGTCCGTTCCGTGTCTCCCAGGTCGTCAATCCTGTCGCTGTGCGACTGCTTCTTCCGCGACATCTTCGTCGCGTCCATCCTGTCTTCCATGTCTCCTGTGTTAAGCCCTTTCTTCGCACCCCCGTTCGTCTTCCCTCCCCCCTCCCGTCCTTGTCGAGAGCGCACCTATTTACAAGGTACATAAGATCATGGACATGCGTTCTCGGGGACGGGGTCACCAATACCTAGTGGATTGGGAGGGTTACGGTCCTGAGGAGAGGAGTTGGGTTCCGTCTCGGGACGTGCTGGACCGTTCACTCATCGATGATTTCCTCCGTTGCCGCCAGGATTCCTTCCTCGAGTGCGCCAGGAGGCGCTCGGTGAGTGGGGGTACTGTCATGTTTGTCATTTATTATCATGTCTTGTCCCTGTGCTCCCATGCTATTCGTTTCCCTCTGCTGGTCTTATTTGTTCTTTTCCTCCTTCTATCCCTCTCTCTCCCCTCCTCTCTCACTCTCTCTCTCTCTTCTCTCTATCGTTCCGTTCCTGCTCCCAGCTGTTCCTATTCCCCTAATCATCATTTAATCTTCCCACACCTGTTCCCGATCCTTTCCCCTGATTAGAGTCCCTATTTATTCCTTTGTGATCCGTTCCTGTCCCGTCGGTTCCTTGTATTGTATTCACCATGCTGTGATTGCGTTTCGCCCTGTCCTGTCGTGTTTTTGCTGTGATTGTGTATCGCCCTGTCCTGTCGTGTTTTTTTGCCTTCATCAGATGCTGCGTGTGAGCAGGTGTCTCTGTCGACTACGGCCTGCGCCTACCCGAAGCGACCTGCAGTCTGTGGCCGCTTCTCCAGTTATTTCCCCCTCTACAAGTCTAGAGGATTTCTGTTATTCCCTGTTTGGACTATAATAAACTCTGTTTCTGTTAAGTCGCTTTTGGGTCCTCTTTCACCTGCATGACAACTACATTTTGGAAGTTTAAATAAATTCAAATCTTCCAAGTGTTTTCAGTAGTTAATTGAAAAAAATAAAAAATTCACAAATGACCCCTTATACATTTACATTTAAGTCATTTAGCAGACGTTCTTATCCAGAGCGACTTACAAATTGGTGTATTCACCTTATGACATCCAGTGGAACAGTCACTTTACAATAGTGCATCTAAATCTTAAAGGGGGGGGGGGGTGAGAAGGATTACTTATCCTATTATTATTGTTCTCTCTCCCTGCACTCATGAAAAAGTACTACTGAATTACTACACGACATCTATTTGTGCAGTAGTGAATATGTAGAGACGTGTATGGGGTTCTGTAGTTAATGTGTAGTTAATGCACTACTCAAGATACACAAATAGAGTTTTATATTGTTCAGTAGGAAAACAGTAGTTTCCAGTTGAAATCAGGTAGAGATTTTATAGTGTTCAGTAGGAAAACAGTAGTGTTTCAAGTAGTAATCAGGTAGAGATTTTATAGTGTTCAGTAAGAAAACAGTCGTTTCCGGTAATCAGGTAGAGATTTAATAGTGTTCAGTAGCAAAACAGTAGTTTCCAGTTGTAATCAGGTAGAGATTTTATAGTGTTCAGTAAGAAAACAGTCGTATTTCAAGTAGTAATCAGGTAGAGTTTTTACTACTTGTGTTGGTAGTAAATAAGTAGCCACAACACTACAGCCAGACTACACTGGCTTTTAAACAACCACAGAAGACAAAACAGGAAGTAGTTGGTTGTTTTTGACAACCCCTGAATGGAATGATCTTCCATCCTTTGTCATCATGTCTTTCACAGCCCTTATGATGGCACCATCTGGAAGTTGAACTTTCCTTTATGTTTTATAAATGCCTTCATGTTGTTGTTTAGCCGCGTATATAACTTCCTACCAGATCAAAAAGATTGCGAGCCAAAACAGACTTTTGTTTACCCTATCTGTTTGCTAGCCCCATTGAAATGTACTTACCCATTCTACTTAGCTCTTTTGACCTATGGCCAAGGAGGCCCTCGACATTAGAAGACTGGAGGCCATCGTTGGTAAGATTAACATTGTTTATCTGTGTTGTCGTATGTGACCTCTGTTAGCAGAGGTTGTCTCTTGTGCGTGTCTTTATTTACTAAAACGTTACTGTGGTGGAGAAATGCAACAAAAAGAGGATCTGAAGAGAGTTAAATCAAAGTTGAAGGATCTGAAGAGTTAAATCAAAGTTGAAGGATCTGAAGACAGATAAATATAAACTGAAGGACCTGAAGATAGATAAATCAAAGTTGAAGGATCTGAAGAGTTAAATCAAAGTTGAAGGATCTGAAGACAGATAAATATAAACTGAAGGACCTGAAGATAGATAAATATAAACCGAAGGACCTGAAGATAGATAAATATAAACTGAAGGACCTGAAGATAGATAAATATAAACTGAAGGACCTGAAGATAGATAAATATAAACTGAAGGACCTGAAGATAGATAAATATAAACTGAAGGACCTGAAGATAGATAAATATAAACTGAAGGACCTGAAGATAGATAAATATAAACTGAAGGACCTGAAGATAAATAAATATAAACTGGAAGGATCTGAAGATAGATAAATATAAACTGAAGGACCTGAAGATAGGTGTGATAATGTTGCGTTTAGGAGGTAGGTGAAGGACTCAGGCGCAGGAGAGCAGGGATGTCTGAGACTTTAATTGGCAAGTCCACCAACACAGGTATGGCACAATCAAACAAGTACAACACCCTCGATTAACAGAGAACCCGTACAAACGCACGGAGGAACAAGCAAAGTTCAGACAATAACACTCTTATGAACCCATGAAAACAAAGAATGGCATAACGTCACCGAGCCAATCACAATGAAAGAATAATCCCGCACAAACCCAGGCAGGCAACAGGGTAAATATATACACACAGAAATGAAAGCAAATGAAACCAGGTGTGAAAAAGAACCGAAGACAAAACCAACAGAAAAGGAAAAAGGGATCGGTGACGGCTAGTAGACCGGAGACGCCGAGCGCCGATCGCCGCCCGAACAGCGAGAGGAACTACCGGTAGAAGTCGTGACAATAGGTAAGTCAAAGCTGAATGAAGACAAGGCCTCAAAGGGGATTAACACATATGTAAATATGTAATCGAATGTAATGTAATACACTTAATTACGTTTGAAGATGCTGATCATTTCTTGTTTTATGATGTAACGACAGTTAGAAACCTGAAGAAATTACACAGTGAACCAGTATAGTAGTAACACACTATTGAGACAGGGATTTTGAATGGGCAAACAGTTGTACAGTTGTCAGTTGTCAATATTAACTCAAAAGGGTTTATGTAGGAAATGAAAAAAGATCAAGAGCAATTCAGTAATGATACACACACGGTAGCAGTAATGTGTAGACATTACATAGTAATTCAACAGGATTGATTAGTCATTACATAGTAATTCAAAGGGATTGATTAGTCATTACATAGTAATTCAAAGGGATTGATTAGTCATTACATAGTAATTCAAATGGATTGATTAGTCATTACATAGTAATTCAAAGGGATTGATTAGTCATTACATAGTAATTCAAAGGGATTGATTAGTCATTACATAGTAATTCAAAGGGATTGATTAGTCATTACATAGTAATTCAAATGGATTGATTAGTCATTACATAGTAATTCAAAGGGATTGATTAGTCATTACATAGTAATTCAAATGGATTGATTAGTCATTACATAGTAATTCAAAGGGATTGGATTTGATTAGTCATTACATAGTAATTCAAATGGATTGATTAGTCATTACATAGTAATTCAAATGGATTGATTAGGCATTACATAGTAATAGTCATTACATAGTAATTCAAATGGATTGATTAGTCATTACATAGTAATTCAACAGGGATTGATTAGTCATTACATAGTAATTCAAAGGGATTAGATTAGTCATTACATAGTAATTCAAAGGGATTGATTAGTCATTACATAGTAATTCAAAGGGATTGATTAGTCATTACATAGTAATTCAAAGGATTGATTAGTCATTACATAGTAATTCAAAGGGATTGATTAGTCATTACATAGTAATTCAAATGGATTGATTAGTCATTACATAGTAATTCAAATGGATTGATTAGTCATTACATAGTAATTCAAAGGGATTGATTAGTCATTACATAGTAATTCAAATGGATTGATTAGTCATTAATTCAACAGGATTGATTAAGTCATTACATAGTAATTCAAAGGATTGGATTAGTCATTATTTGCAATTCAAAGGATTGATTAGTCAATACACAGTAATTCAAAGGGATTGATTAGTCATTACATAGTAATTCAAAGGATTGATTAGTCATTACATAGTAATTCAAAGGGATTGATTAGTAATTCATTACATAGTAATTCAAATGGATTGATTAGTCATTACATAGTAATTCAAATGGATTGATTAGTCATTACATAGTAATTCAAATGGATTGATTAGTCATTACATAGTAATTCAAAGGGATTGATTAGTCATTTTACATAGTAATTCAAAGGGAGGATTGATTAGTCATTACATAGTAATTCAAATGGATTGATTAGTCATTACATAGTAATTCAAAGGATTGATTAGTCATTACATAGTAATTCAAAGGGATTGATTAGTCATTACATAGTAATTCAAAGGGATTGATTAGTCATTACATAGTAATTCAAAGGATTGATTAGTCATTACATAGTAATTCAAAGGGATTGATTAGTCATTGGGAGTAATTGATTAGTCATTACATAGTAATTCAAAGGATTGATTAGTCATTACATAGTAATTCAAAGGGATTGATTAGTCATTACATAGTAATTCAAATGGATTGATTAGTCATTACATAGTAATTCAAAGGGATTGATTAGTCATTACATAGTAATTCAAATGATTTTGATTAGTCATTACATAGTAATTCAAGGGATTGGTCATTACATAGATTGATTGATTAGTCATTACATAGTAATTCAAAGGATTGATTAGTCATTACATAGTAATTCAAAAGGATTGATTAGTCATTACACAGTAATTCAAAGGGATTGATTAGTCATTACATAGTAATTCAAAGGATTGATTAGTCATTACATAGTAATTCAAAGGGATTGATTAGTCATTACATAGTAATTCAAAGGGATTGATTAGTCATTACATAGTAATTCAAAGGATTGATTAGTCATTACATAGTAATTCAAAGGATTGATTGATTTAGTAATTCAAAGGGATTGATTAGTCATACAGTAATTCAACAGGGATTGATTAGTCATTACATAGTAATTCAAAGGATTGATTAGATTAGGGTCATTACATAGTAATTCAAAGGGATTGATTAGTCATTACATAGTAATTCAAAGGGGATTGATTAGTTATTACATAGTAATTCAAAGGGATTGATTAGTCATTACATAGTAATTCAAAGGATTGAAAGTAATTCAAAGGATTGATTAGTCATTACATAGTAATTCAAAGGATTGATTAGTCATTACATAGTAATTCAAAGGGATTGATTAGTCATTACATAGTAATTCAACAGGGATTGATTAGTCATTACATAGTAATTCAAAGGGATTGATTAGTCATTACATAGTAACTAAAGGATTGATTAGTCATTACATAGTAATTCAAAGGGATTGATTAGTCATTACATAGTAATTCAAAGGGATTGATTAGTCATTACATAGTAATTCAAAGGATTGATTAGTCATTACATAGTAATTCAAAGGGGATTGATTAGTCATTACATAGTAATTCAAAGGATTGATTAGTCATTACATAGTAATTCAAAGGGATTGATTAGTCATTACATAGTAATTCAAAGGGATTGATTAGTCATTACATAGTAATTCAAAGGGATTGATTAGTCATTACATAGTAATTCAAAGGGATTGATTAGTCATTACATAGTAATTCAAAGGGATTGATTAGTCATTACATAGTAATTCAAAGGGATTGATTAGTCATTACATAGTAATTCAAAGGGATTGATTAGTCATTACATAGTAATTCAAAGGGATTGATTAG
>NW_025753595.1:0-10448 GCF_021184085.1 Oncorhynchus gorbuscha
GACTAACCTGTACCCCCACACTGACTCGGTAACAGTACCCCTGTATATAGCCTCATTACTAACCTGTACCCCCACACTGACTCGGTAACAGTACCCCCTGTATATAGCCTCATTACTAACCTGTACCCCCACACTGACTCGGTAACAGTACCCCCTGTATATAGCCTCATTACTAACCTGTACCCCCACACTGACTCGGTAACAGTACCCCTGTATATAGTCTCATTACTAACCTGTACCCCACACTGACTCGGTAACAGTACCCTGTATATAGCCTCATTACTAACCTGTACCCCCACTGACCTGTACCCCACACTGACTCGGTAACAGTACCCCTGTATATAGCCTCATTACTAACCTGTACCCTGGCACACTGACTGCAACAGTACCCTGTATATAGCCTCATTACTAACCTGTACCCCCACACTGACTCGGTAACAGTACCCCTGTATATAGTCTCATTACTAACCTGTACCCCCACACTGACTCGGTAACAGTACCCCTGTATATAGTCTCATTACTAACCTGTACCCCCACACCGACTGCACAGTACCCCTGTATATAGCCTCATTACTAACCTGTACCCCACACTGACCGACTACCCCGTATATAGCCTAACAGTACCCCTGTATATAGCCTCTGTATATAGTCTCATTACTAACCTGTACCCCCACACTGACTCGGTACAGTACCCCCTGTATATAGTCTCATTACTAACCTTGAAATTTCACTGACCCCCACACTGTAACAGTACCCCTGTATATAGTCTCAACTAACCTGTACCCCCACACTGACGGTAACAGTACCCCCTGTATATAGCCTCATTACTAACCTGTACCCCCACACTGACTCGGTAACAGTACCCCTGTATATAGCCTCATTACTAACCTGTACCCCCACACTGACTCGGTAACAGTACCCTGTATATAGTCTCATTACAAACCTGTACCCCCACACTGACTCGGTAACAGTACCCCCCTGTATATAGCCTCATTACTAACCTGTACCCCCACACTGACTCGGTAACAGTACCCCCTGTATATAGTCTCATTACTAACCTGTACCCCCACACTGACTCGGTAACAGTACCCCCTGTATATAGCCTCATTACTAACCTGTACCCCACACTGACTCGGTAACAGTACCCCCTGTATATAGCCTCATTACTAACCTGTACCCCCACACTGACTCGGTAACAGTACCCCCTGTATATATATCTCATTACTAACCTGTACCCCCACACTGACTCGGTAACAGTACCCCTGTATAATCTCATTACTAACCTGTACCCCCACACTGACTCGGTAACAGTACCCCTGTATATAGCCTCATTACTAACCTGTACCCCACTAACCTGTACCCCCACACTGACTCGGTAACAGTACCCCTGTATATAGCCTCATTACTAACCTGTACCCCCACACTGACTCCGGTAACAGTACCTCCTGTATATAGCCTCATTACTAACCTGTACCCCCACACTGACTCGGTAACAGTACCCCTGTATATAGTCTCATTACTAACCTGTACCCCCACACTGACTCGGTAACAGTACCCCTGTATATAGTCTCATTACTAACCTGTACCCCCACACTGACTCGGTAACAGTACCCCTGTATATAGCCTCATTACTAACCTGTACCCCCACACTGACTCGGTAACAGTACCCCCTGTATATAGCCTCATTACTAACCTGTACCCCCACACTGACTCGGTAACAGTACCCCTGTATATAGTCTCATTACTAACCTGTACCCCCACACTGACTCGGTAACAGTACCCCTGTATATAGCCTCATTACTAACCTGTACCCCACACTGACTCGGTAACAGTACCCCTGTATATAGTCTCATTACTAACCTGTACCCCCACACTGACTCCGGTAACAGTACCCCTGTATATAGTCTCATTACTAACCTGTACCCCCACACTGACTCGGTAACAGTACCCCTGTATATAGTCTCATTACTAACCTGTACCCCCACACTGACTCGGTAACAGTACCCCCTGTATATAGCCTCATTACTAACCTGTACCCCCACACTGACTCGGTAACAGTACCCTGTATATAGCCTCATTACTAACCTGTACCCCCACACTGACTCGGTAACAGTACCCTGTATATAGTCTCATTACTAACCTGTACCCCCACACTGACTCGGTAACAGTACCCCTGTATATAGCCTCATTACTAACCTGTACCCCCCACACCGACTCGGTAACAGTACCCCCTGTATATAGCCTCATTACTAACCTGTACCCCCACCTGACTGTAACAGTACCCCCTGTATATAGCCTCATTACTAACCTGTACCCCCACACCGACGGGGTAACAGTACCCCTGTATATAGCCTCATTACTAACCTGTACCCCCACACTGACTCGGTAACAGTACCCCCCTGTATATAGCCTCATTACTAACCTGTACCCCCACACTGACTCCGGTAACAGTACCCCTGTATATAGCCTCATTACTAACCTGTACCCCACACTGACTCGGCAACAGTACCCCTGTATATAGCCTCATTACTAACCTGTACCCCCCACACTGACTCGGTAACAGTACCCCCTGTATATAGCCTCATTACTAACCTGTACCCCCCACACTGACTCGGTAACAGTACCTCTGTATATAGCCTCATTACTAAACCTGTACCCCCACACTGACTCGGTAACAAGTACCCCTGTATATAGCCTCATTACTAACCTGTACCCCCACACTGACTCGGTAACAGTACCCCCTGTATATAGCCTCATTACTAACCTGTACCCCCCCACTGACTCGGTAACAGTACCCCTGTAATATAGCCTCATTACTAACCTGTACCCCCACACTGACTCGGTAACAGTACCCCTGTATAGTCTCATTACTAACCTGTACCCCCACACTGACTCGGTAACAGTACCCCCTGTATATAGCCTCATTACTAACCTGTACCCCCACACTGACTCGGTAACAGTACCCCCTGTATATAGCCTCATTACTAACCTGTACCCCCACACTGACTCGGTAACAGTACCCCCCTGTATATAGTCTCATTACTAACCTGTACCCCCACACTGACTCGGTAACAGTACCCCTGTATATAGCCTCATTACTAACCTGTACTCCCCACACCCCACCCCCTGTATATAGCCTCATTACTAACCTGTACCCCCACACTGACTCGGTAACAGTACCCCCTGTATATAGCCTCATTACTAACCTGTACCCCCACACTGACTCGGTAACAGTACCCCCTGTATATAGCCTCATTACTAACCTGTACCCCCACACTGACTCGGGTAACAGTACCCCCCTGTATATAGTCTCATTACTAACCTGTACCCCCACACTGACTCTAACAGTACCCCCCTCATTACTAACCTGTACCCCCACACTGACTCGGTAACAGTACCCCTGTATATAGTCTCATTACTAACCTGTACCCCCACACTGACTCGGTAACAGTACCCCCCCCTGTATATAGTCTCATTATTAACCTGTACCCCACACTGACTCGGTAACAGTACCCCCTGTATATAGTCTCATTACTAACCTGTACCCCCACACTGACTCGTAACAGTACCCCCCCTGTATATAGTCTCATTACTAACCTGTACCCCCACACTGACTCGGCAACAGTACCCCCCTGTATATAGTCTCATTACTAACCTGTACCCCCACACTGACTCCGGTAACAGTACCCCCCTGTATATAGCCTCATTACTAACCTGTACCCCCACACTGACTCGGTAACAGTACCCCCTGTATATAGTCTCATTACTAACCTGTACCCCACACACTGACTCGGTAACAGTACCCTGTATATAGCCTCATTACTAACCTGTACCCCCACACTGACTCGGTAACAGTACCCCCCCTGTATATAGTCTCATTACTAACCTGTACCCCCACACTGAAACAGTACCCCTGTATATAGCCTCATTACTAACCTGTACCCCACACTGACTCGTAACAGTACCCCCTGTATATAGCCTCATTACTAACCTGTACCCCCACACTGACTCGGTAACAGTACCCCTGTATATAGCCTCATTACTAACCTGTACCCCCACACTGACTCGGTAACAGTACCCCTGTATATAGCCCTCATTACTAACCTGTACCCCCACACTGACTCGGTAACAGTACCCCCTGTATATAGCCTCATTACTAACCTGTACCCCCACACTGACTCGGTAACAGTACCCCTGTATATAGCCTCATTACTAACCTGTACCCCCACACTGACTCGGTAACAGTACCCCCTGTATATAGTCTCATTACTAACCTGTACCCCCACACTGACTCGGTAACAGTACCCCTGTATATAGTCTCATTACTAACCTTACCCCCACACTGACTCGGTAACAGCACCTCTGTATATAGCCTCATTACTAACCTGTACCCCACACTGACTCGGTAACAGTACCCCTGTATATAGCCTCATTACTAACCTGTACCCCCACACTGACTCGTAACAGTACCCCTGTATATAGCCTCATTACTAACCTGTACCCCCACACTGACTCGTTAACAGTACCCTCCCCTGTATATAGCCTCAATATTGGTACTTTTTATTATTTCTTTACTTTATTTTTAGTAAATATTTTCTTAAAACTGGCATTGCTGGTTAAGGGCTTAAGTAAGGAGGTCTACTACACCTGTTTATTCGCATATGTGACAAATACAATTTGATATTAGTTAGGCATGAGTTAGGCATGGTTCTGCAGAGGGGCACAGCTGCCCTGCCTTGTCCTTCCTCCGGCACTATGATGCCAAAATGGAGGGTTGTTTGCAGTGCCTGGCAGGAGCCTAGACCAGGTAAATGGAGGGTTGTTTGGTGGGCCTGGCAGAGCCTAGACCAGGTAAATGGAGGGTTGTTTGCAGGCCTGGCAGAGCCTAGACCAGGTAAATGGAGGGTTGTTTGCAGGGCTCAAAGAGCCTAGACCAGGTAAATGGAGGGTTGTTTGTGGGCCTGGGCAGAGCCTAGACCAGGTAAATGGAGGGTTGTTTGCAGGTTTTGGGCAGAGCCTAGACCAGTAAATGGAGGGTTGTTTGCAGTGCCTGGCAGAGCCTAGACCAGGTAAATGGAGGGTTGTTTGCAGGGCCTGGCAGAGCTAGACCAGGTAAATGGAGGGTTGTTTGCAGTGGGGGAGCCTAGACCAGGTAAATGGAGGGTTGTTTGCAGGCCTGGCAGAGCCTAGACCAGGTAAATGGAGGGTTGTTTACAGGCCTGGCAGAGCCTAGACCAGGTAAATGGAGGGTTGTTTGCAGGGCCTGGCAGAGCCTAGACCAGGTAAATGGAGGTTCTTTGCAGGGCCTGGCAGAGCCTAGACCAGGTAAGGTTGTGAGGCTCTGATACACAACACTTAAAAGGGAGAGCCCAAGATTATTATCCGTCTCAGGTTACAACCTGCCACAGGAAGGAAATACACTGGGGGAACCGCCATGGTAAACCACTTACCTTACATCATGTGAGAGAAGGTACAGCACGACAGCTTAGGAACTAGTGTATTTCAGTCAGTCTAGCTTTTTAAATATGTAGTCCTTCACAGGGTTAAGTGATTAGTCAAGGTCCTGACCTCTCACCTCTAATCCATGAGCACCAGGTCAAGGCATGTTGACTCTGACTGCTAAGAAGGGACTGACCTGTGAAGGCAGGTCAGCAAGTTATCATACCATTACCAGATACCTGTGCTTGGAGGCCAGAGAAGAGTGTGTGGGTGGTAGAAGAAAAGTGCACTGGGTGGTAGGAGAAAAGCACACACACACACACACACACACACACACACACACACACACACACACACACACACACACACACACACACACACACACACACACACACACACACACACACACAGGATATGGCTACTTATAGCAGGCCCAACATAGCAAGTCCCTTTACATCTTAGAGGATGCCTGGTTATTCTTTAAAGTGCCTTCCTCACCATCTAAATAAGCATGCCCCATTAAAAAAATTGAACTAAAACAGCCCTTGGTTCACTCCAGACCTGACTGCCCTCGACCAGCACAAAAACATCCTGTGGCGTTCTGTATTAGCATCGAATAACCCCGTGATATGCAACTTTTCAGGAAGTTAGGAGCAAATATACACAGTCAGTTAAGAAAGCAAAGGCTAGCTTTTTAAAACAGAAATTCTCATCCCAGCACAAACTGCAAAGTTGAGCCACTGAGGTCCATGGAGAATAAGAGCACCTCCTCCCAGCTGCCCACTGCACTGAGGCTAGGTAACACGGTCACCACGATAAATCTACGATAATCAAGAATTTAAATAAGCATTTTTCACGGGCTGGCCATGCTTTCCACCTGGCTACCCCTACCCCGGCCAACAGCTCTGCACCCCCCCCCCCCCCATAGCAACTTCCCAAGACCCCCACTTCTCCTTCACCCAAATCCAGATAGCTGATGTTCTGAATGAGCTGCAAAACCTGGACCTGTACAAATCAGCTGGGCCAGGAAATCTGGACTAGAGGTCAACCGATTTAATCGAATGGCCGACACTAGGGCCGATTTCAAAGTTTTCACAACAAATCGGAAATCTGTAATTTTGGACGCCAATTGTTTTTTGTTTTTTTATCTTATTTAACGAGGCAAGTCAGTTAAGAACACATTCTTATTTTCAATGACGGCCTTGGAACGGTGGGTTAACTGCCTTGTTCAGGTGCAGAACGACAGATTTTTACCTTGTCTGTTCAGTGCAGAACGACTAGATTCCTACCTTGTCAGCTCAGGGATTCAATCTGCAACGGTTAACTAATCAACGCTCTAACCACCTGCCCTCGAGGAGCCTGCCTGTTACACGAATGCAGTAAGAAGCCAAGGTAAGTTGCTAGCTAGCATTAAACTTAATCATAATCACTAGTTATAACTAAATATGGTCGAGATATTACTAGTTTATCTAGCGTGGTCCAGTGCTGTATATAATCGATGCAATGCTCATTGGGCCGCCTGGCTAATTGCAAACTAATTTGCCAGAATTTTACGTAATTACGACATAGCATTGAAGGTTGTGCAATGTAACAGGAATATTTAGATTTATGGATGAGCATTATTAGATGAAATACAGAATGGTTCTGTATTTCACTTAAAGAATAAAACGTCTTGTTTTCGAGATGATAGTTTGATTCACCATATTTAATGGACCCAAGGCTCGCATTTCTGTGTGTTATGTTATAATTAAGTCTATGATTTGATATAGCAGTCTGACTGAGCGATGGTAGGCACCAGCAGGTACTCATAAGTATTCATTCAAACAGCACTTCCGTATGCATGCTTTGCCAGCAGCTCTGCTGTTTATGACTTCAAGCCCACCAACCCCCGAGATTAGGCTGGTGAGATTAGGCTGGTGTAGCGATGGATGTGAAATGGCTAGTTAGTTAGCGGAGTGCGCGCTAATAGCGTTTCAAACGTCACTCACTCTGAGCCTTGAGTGGTTGTTTCCCTCACTCTGCATGGGTAACGCTGCTCGAGGGTGGCGATGCCGATCGTTCCTGGTTCCGAGCGCAGGTAGGAGCAGGGAGAGGGACGGAAGCTATACTGTTACACTGGCAATACTAAAGTGCCTATAAGAACATCCAATAGTCAAAGGTTCATGAAATACAAATGGTATAGAAAGAAATAGTCCTATAATTCCTACAACTTCAAACTTACCTGGGAATATTGAAGACTCGTGTTAAAAGGAACCACCAGCTTTCATTTGGTCTCATGTTCTGAGCAAGGAACTTAAACGTTAGTTTTCTTACATGGGCACATATTGCACTTTTTACTTTCTTCTCCAACACTTTGTTTTTAAGTTGATTATTTAAACCAAAATTGAATACGTTTCATTATTTATTTGAGGCTAAATTGTTTTTATTGATGTATTATATTAAAAGTTAAAATAAGTGTTCATTCAGTATTGTTGTAATTGTCATTATTACAAATACATTTTTTTAATCGGCCATTAAAATCGGTATCGGCTTTTTTGTCCTCCAGTAATCGGATCGGCGTTGAAAATCATAATCAGTCTACCTCTAATCTGGACCCTCTTTAAAATTATCCACCACCAATTGTTGCAACCCCTATTACTAGCCTGTTCAACCTCTCTTTCGTATTGTCTGAGATCCTAAAGATTGGAAAGCTGCTGCAGTCATCCCCTCTTCAAAAGGGGGAGACACTCTAGACCCAAACTGTTTACAGACCTATATCTATCCTACCCTGCATCTCTAAGGTCTTGAAAGCTAAGTTAATAAACAGACCACCGGACCATTCCAAATCCCACCGTACCTTCTCCGCTATGCAATCTGGTTTCCAAGCTGGTCATGGGTGCACCCAGCCACGCTCAAGGTCCTAAACGATATCATAACCGCCATCAATAAAAGACAGTACTGTGCAGCAGTCTTCCCTCGACCTGGCCAAGGATTGACTCTGTCAATCACCTCATTCTTATCGGCAGACTCAACCGCCTTGGTTTCTCAAATGACTGCCTCGCCTGGTTCACCCAGTACTTCTCAGATAGAGTTCAGTGTGTGTCAAATCGGGAGGGGCCTGTTGTCCGGACTTCTGCCAGTCTCTACGGGGGATGCCACAGGGTTCAATTCCTAGGGCCGACTCGAACGATTCTCTGTCTATATCAATGATGTCGCTCTTGCTGCTGGTGATTCTCTGATCCACCTCTACGCAGACTCCACCATTCTATATAATTCTGGCCCTTCTTTGGACACTATGTTAACTAAACTCCAGACGAGCTTCAATGCCATACAACATTCCTTCCTTTGGACTCCAACTGCTCTTAAATGCAAGTAAAACTAAAATGCATGTGAAACTAAATGCATGCTCTTCAATCGATCGCTGCCCACACCCGCCTGCCTGACTAGAAGCACTACTCTCTCTGACGGTTCTGACTTTGAATACAGTGGGGCAAAAAAGTATTTAGTCAGTCACCAATTGTGCAAGTTCTCCCACTTAAAAGATGAGAGAGGCCTGTAATTTTCATCATCGGTACACTTCAACTATGGCAGACAAATGAGAAAAAAAAATCCAGAAAATCACATTGTAGGATTTTTTTTAATGAATGTATTTGCAAATTATGGTGGAAAATAAGTATTTGGTCAATAACAAAAGTTTCTCAATACTTTGTTATATACCCTTTGTTGGCAATGATAGAGGTCAAACGTTTTCTATAAGTCTTCACAAGGTTTTCACACACTGTTGCTGGTATTTTGGCTCATTCCTCCATGCAGATCTCCTCTAGAGCAGTGATGTTTTGGGGCTGTTGCTGGGCAACATTGACTTCTCCCTCCAAAGATTTTCTATGGGGTTGAGATCTGGAGACTGGCTAGAGCCACTCCAGGACATGCTTCTTACGAAGCCACTCCATTGCCCGGGCGGTGTGTTTGGGATCATTGTCATGCTGAAAGACCCAGCCACGTTTCATCTTCAATGCCTTTGCTGATGGAAGGAGGTTTTCACTCAAAATCTCACGATACATGGCCCCATTCATTCTTTCCTTTACACGGATCTGTCGTCCTGGTCCCTTTGCAGAAAAACAGCCCCAAGGCATCATGTTTCCACCCCCATGCTTCACAGTAGGTATGTTGTTCTTTGGATGCAACTCAGCATTCTTTGTCCTCCAAACACGACGAGTTTAGTATTTACCAAAAAGTTATATTTTGGTTTCATCTGACCATGTGACATTCTCCCAATCTTCTTCTGGATCATCCAAATGCTCTCTAGCAAACTTCAGACGGGCCTGGACATGTACTGGCTTAAGCAGGGGGACACGTCTGGCACTGCAGGATTTGAGTCCCTGGCGGCGTAGTGTGTTACTTTGGTCCCAGCTCTCTGCAGGTCATTCACTAGGTCCCCCAGTGTGGTTCTGGGATTTTTGCTCACCGTTCTTGTGATCATTTTGACCCCACGGGGTGAGATCTTGCGTGGAGCCCCAGATCGAGGGAGATTATCAGTGGTCTTGTATGTCTTCCATTTCCTAATAATTGCTCCCACAGTTGATTTCTTCAAACCAAGCTGCTTACCTATTGCAGATTCAGTCTTCCCAGCCTGGTGCAGGTCTACAATTTTGTTTCTGGTGTCCTTTGACAGCTCTTTGGTCTTGGCCATAGTGGAGTTTGGAGTGTGACTGTTTGAGGTTGTGGACAGGTCTTTTATACTGATAATAAGTTCAAACAGGTGCCATTAATACAGGTAGCGAGTGGAGGACAGAGGAGCCTCTTAAACAGGTCTGTGAGAGCCAGAAATCTTGCTTATTTGTAGTTGACCAAATACTTATTTTCCACCATAATTTGCAAATAAATTCATTAAAAATCCTACAATGTGATTTTCTGGATTTTTTTCCTCATTTTGTCTGTCATAGTTGAAGTGTACCGATGATGAAAATTACAGGCCTCTCATCTTTTTAAGTGGGAGAACTTGTACAATTGGTGGCTGACTAAATACTTTT
>NW_025753596.1:0-10448 GCF_021184085.1 Oncorhynchus gorbuscha
GACATCACCTCTGACAACTCTACTACTAAACAGTATGTCATCACCTCTGACATCTCTACTACTAAACAGTATGTCATCACCTCTGACATCTCTACTACTAAACAGTATGTCATCACCTCTGACATCTCTACTACTAAACAGTATGTCATCACCTCTGACAACTCTACTACTAAACAGTATGACATCACCTCTGACAACTCTACTACTAAACAGTATGTCATCACCTCTGACAACTCTACTACTAAACAGTCATGTGGAAAACAGAACAAAGGTCACTAAAGGACTTCTTATTCACTTCTTATTCTTATTCAGATTCAGTGACCACTGAGGACATTTAGTCTCCAGAGACCTGTCTGAGGGAGAGTAGATACCATCTTATTAAAAGGGTTGAAACCTGTCTGAGGGAGAGTAGATACCATCTTATTAAAAGGGTTGAAACCTGTCTGAGGGAGAGTAGATACCATCTTATTAAAAGGGTTGAGACCTGTCTGAGGGAGAGTAGATACCATCTTATTAAAAGGGCTGAGACCTGTCTGAGGGAGAGTAGATACCATCTTATTAAAAGGGTTGAGACCTGTCTGAGGGAGAGTAGATACCATCTTATTAAAAGGGTTGAGACCTGTCTGAGGGAGAGTAGATACCATCTTATTAAAAGGGTTGAGACCTGTCTGAGGGAGAGTAGATACCATCTTATTAAAAGGGCTGAGACCTGTCTGAGGGAGAGTAGAAACCATCTTATTAAAAGGGTTAGGGTTGAGACCTGTCTGAGGGAGAGTAGATACCATCTTATTAAAAGGGCTGAGACCTGTCTGAGGGAGAGTAGATACCATCTTATTAAAAGGGTTGAGACCTGTCTGAGGGAGAGTAGATACCATCTTATTAAAAGGGCTGAGACCTGTCTGAGGGAGAGTAGATACCATCTTATTAAAAGGGTTGAGACCTGTCTGAGGGAGAGTAGATACCATCTTATTAAAAGGGTTGAGACCTGTCTGAGGGAGAGTAGATACCATCTTATTAAAAGGGTTGAGACCTGTCTGAGGGAGAGTAGATACCATCTTATTAAAAGGGTTGAGACCTGTCTGAGGGAGAGTAGATACCATCTTATTAAAAGGGTTGAGACCTGTCTGAGGGAGAGTAGATACCATCTTATTAAAAGGGTTGAGACCTGTCTGAGGGAGAGTAGATACCATCTTATTAAAAGGGTTGAGACCTGTCTAAGGGAGAGTAGATACCATCTTATTAAAAGGGTTGAGACCTGTCTGAGGGAGAGTAGATACCATCTTATTAAAAGGGTTGAGACCTGTCTGAGGGAGAGTAGATACCATCTTATTAAAAGGGTTGAGACCTGTCTAAGGGAGAGTAGATACCATCTTATTAAAAGGGTTGAGACCTGTCTGAGGGAGAGTAGATACCATCTTATTAAAAGGGCTGAGACCTGTCTGAGGGAGAGTAGATACCATCTTATTAAAAGGGTTGAGACCTACCTGTCTAAGGGAGAGTAGATACCATCTTATTAAAAGGGTTGAGACCTACCTGTCTAAGGGAGAGTAGATACCATCTTATTAAAAGGGTTGAGACCTGTCTGAGGGAGAGTAGATACCATCTTATTAAAAGGGTTGAGACCTGTCTAAGGGAGAGTAGATACCATCTTATTAAAAGGGTTGAGACCTGTCTAAGGGAGAGTAGATACCATCTTATTAAAAGGGTTGAGACCTGTCTAAGGGAGAGTAGATACCATCTTATTAAAAGGGTTGAGACCTGTCTAAGGGAGAGTAGATACCATCTTATTAAAAGGGTTGAGACCCGTCTAAGGGAGAGTAGATACCATCTTATTAAAAGGGTTGAGACCTGTCTAAGGGAGAGTAGATACCATCTTATTAAAAGGGTTGAGACCTGTCTGAGGGAGAGTAGATACCATCTTATTAAAAGGGCTGAGACCTGTCTGAGGGAGAGTAGATACCATCTTATTAAAAGGGTTGAGACCTGTCTAAGGGAGAGTAGATACCATCTTATTAAAAGGGTTGAGACCTGTCTAAGGGAGAGTAGATACCATCTTATTAAAAGGGTTGAGACCTGTCTAAGGGAGAGTAGATACCATCTTATTAAAAGGGTTGAGACCTGTCTAAGGGAGAGTAGATACCATCTTATTAAAAGGGTTGAGACCTGTCTGAGGGAGAGTAGATACCGTCTTATTAAAAGGGTTGAGACCTGTCTGAGGGAGAGTAGATACCATCTTATTAAAAGGGTTGAGACCTGTCTGAGGGAGAGTAGATACCATCTTATTAAAAGGGTTGAGACCTGTCTGAGGGAGAGTAGATAGTGTACCGTCTAATTAAAAGGTATTGGTCTATTGTAGCAGTAGGGTAGCCTGGGTACCAGTCTGATTGTGCCATCATGCCACTCCTTGGCTAGCAGTAGAGCAGACTGAGTAAGTAGTCCATAGAAATCAAGTTATTGCTGTCCTCTCTCTCTGTGGCCGCCTGTGATAGCTATGTTCTCCCCTTCCTAAAATCATTTCCCTTCAATTGGTTTCAATTGAAAATGTCGCCAGCTCTCCAAGTCTTTCAACCCCAGATGACTCAATAACAGCTTCCCTTTAGAGGGCCTACCAGTTCATTGAGGAGAGAAGTTTGAAAAGGATGTGCGTCATTCGGTCACTGGTTCTATCCCAGAGACAGAGAGACTGACTGACTCAGATCAACTACTCTCTCTACCTCTTTCTCTGTTTCTCTCATTGTTTCTCTCTACCTCTTTCTCTGTTTCTCTCATTGTTTCTCTCTACCTCTTTCTCTGTTTCTCTCGTTGTTTCTCTCTACCTCTTTCCCTGTTTCTCTCATTGTTTCTCTCTACCTCTTTCTTTCTCTGTTTCTCTCTTTGTTTCTCTCTACCTCTTTCTTTCTCTGTTTCTCTCGTTGTTTCTCTCTACCTCTTTCTCTCATTGTTTCTCTCTACCTCTTTCTTTCTCTGTTTCTCTCATTGTTTCTCTCTACCTCTTTCTCTGTTTCTCTCATTGTTTCTCTCTACCTCTTTCTTTCTCTGTTTCTCTCTTTGTTTCTCTCTACCTCTTTCTTTCTCTGTTTCTCTCGTTGTTTCTCTCTACCTCTTTCTTTCTGTTTCTCTCATTGTTTCTCTCTCTACCTCTTTCTTTCCCTGTTTCTCTCATTGTTTCTCTCTACCTCTTTCTTTCTCTGTTTCTCTCATTGTTTCTCTCTCTACCTCTTTCCCTGTTTCTCTCATTGTTTCTCTCTACCTCTTTCTTTCTCTGTTTCTCTCGTTGTTTCTCTCTACCTCTTTCTCTGTTTCTCTCATTGTTTCTCTCTACCTCTTTCTCTGTTTCTCTCATTGTTTCTCTCTACCTCTTTCTTTCTGTTTCTCTCATTGTTTCTCTCTCTACCTCTTTCTTTCTCTGTTTCTCTCATTGTTTCTCTCTACCTCTTTCTTTCTCTGTTTCTCTCATTGTTTCTCTCTACCTCTTTCTTTCTCTGTTTCTCTCATTGTTTCTCTCTACCTCTTTCTCTGTTTCTCTCATTGTTTCTCTCTACCTCTTTCTCTGTTTCTCTCATTGTTTCTCTCTACCTCTTTCTTTCTCTGTTTCTCTCATTGTTTCTCTCTACCTCTTTCTCTGTTTCTCTCATTGTTTCTCTCTACCTCTTTCTCTGTTTCTCTCATTGTTTCTCTCTACCTCTTTCTTTCTCTGTTTCTCTCGTTGTTTCTCTCTACCTCTTTCCCTGTTTCTCTCATTGTTTCTCTCTACCTCTTTCTTTCTCTGTTTCTCTCATTGTTTCGCTCTACCTCTTTCTTTCTCTGTTTCTCTCTACCTCTTTCTCTGTTTCTCTCGTTGTTTCTCTCTACCTCTTTCTTTCTCTGTTTCTCTCGTTGTTTCTCTCTACCTCTTTCTCTGTTTCTCTCGTTGTTTCTCTCTACCTCTTTCTTTCTGTTTCTCTCATTGTTTCTCTCTACCTCTTTCTTTCTGTTTCTCTCATTGTTTCTCTCTCTACCTCTTTCCCTGTTTCTCTCATCATAGTCAAGGACCATATCACCTCCACCCTACCTGATACCCTAGACCCACTCCAATTTGCTTACCGCCCAAATAGGTCCACAGACGATGCAATCTCAACCACACTGCACACTGCCCTAACCCACCTGGACAAGAGGAATACCTATGTGAGAATGCTGTTCATCGACTACAGCTCGGCATTCAACACCATAGTACCCTCCAAGCTCGTCATCAAGCTCGAGACCCTGGGTCTCGACCCCGCCCTGTGCAACTGGGTACTGGACTTCCTGACGGGCCGCCCCCAGGTGGTGAGGGTAGGCAACAACATCTCCTCCCCGCTGATCCTCAACACGGGGGCCCCACAAGGGTGCGTTCTGAGCCCTCTCCTGTACTCCCTGTTCACCCACGACTGCGTGGCCACGCACGCCTCCAACTCAATCATCAAGTTTGCGGACGACACAACAGTGGTAGGCTTGATTACCAACAACGACGAGACGGCCTACAGGGAGGAGGTGAGGGCCCTCGAAGTGTGGTGTCAGGAAAATAACCTCACACTCAACGTCAACAAAACTAAGGAGATGATTGTGGACTTCAGGAAACAGCAGAGGGAACACCCCCCTATCCACATCGATGGAACAGTAGTGGAGAGGGTAGCTAGTTTTAAGTTCCTCGGCATACACATCACAGACAAACTGAATTGGTCCACTCACACTGACAGCGTCGTGAAGAAGGCGCAGCAGCGCCTATTCAACCTCAGGAGGCTGAAGAAATTCGGCTTGTCACCAAAAGCACTCACAAACTTCTACAGATGCACAATCGAGAGCATCCTGGCGGGCTGTATCACCGCCTGGTACGGCAACTGCTCCGCCCTCAACCGTGAAGGCTCTCCAGAGGGTAGTGAGGACTGCACAACGCATCACCGGGGGCAAACTACCTGCCCTCCAGGACACCTACACCACCCGTTGTTACAGGAAGGTCATAAAGATCATCAAGGACATCAACCACCCGAACCACTGCCTGTTCACCCCGCTATCATCCAGAAGGCGAGGTCAGTACAGGTGCATCAAAGCTGGGACCGAGAGACTGAAAAACAGCTTCTATCTCAAGGCCATCAGACTGTTAAACAGCCACCACTAACATTGAGTGGCTGCTGCCAACACACTGTCATTGACACTGACCCAACTCCAGCCATTTTAATAATGGGAATTGATGGGAAATGATGTAAATATATCACTAGCCACTTTAAACAATGCTACCTTATATAATGTTACTTACCATACATTATTCATCTCATATGCATATGTATATACTGTACTCTACATCATCGACTGCATCCTTATGTAGCACATGTATCACTAGCCACTTTAACTATGCCACTTTGTTTACTTTGTCTACACACTCATCTCATATGTATATACTGTACTCGATACCATCTACTGTATGCTGCTCTGTACCATCACTCATTCATATATCCTTATGTACATATTCTTTATCCCCTTACACTGTGTATAAGACAGTAGTTTTGGAATTGTTAGTTAGATTACTTGTTGGTTATCACTGCATTGTCGGAACTAGAAGCACAAGCATTTCGCTACACTCGCATTAACATCTGCTAACCATGTGTATGTGACAAATAAAATTTGATTTGATTTGATTTGATTTGTTACTCTCTCTACCTCTTTCCCTGTTTCTCTCATTGTTTCTCTCTACCTCTTTCTTTCTCTGTTTCTCTCATTGTTTCTCTCTCTACCTCTTTCCCTGTTTCTCTCATTGTTTCTCTCTACCTCTTTCTTTCTCTGTTTCTCTCGTTGTTTCTCTCTACCTCTTTCTCTGTTTCTCTCATTGTTTCTCTCTACCTCTTTCTCTGTTTCTCTCATTGTTTCTCTCTACCTCTTTCTTTCTGTTTCTCTAATTGTTTCTCTCTCTACCTCTTTCTTTCTCTGTTTCTCTCATTGTTTCTCTCTACCTCTTTCTTTCTCTGTTTCTCTCATTGTTTCTCTCTACCTCTTTCTTTCTCTGTTTCTCTCATTGTTTCTCTCTACCTCTTTCTCTGTTTCTCTCATTGTTTCTCTCTACCTCTTTCTCTGTTTCTCTCATTGTTTCTCTCTACCTCTTTCTTTCTCTGTTTCTCTCGTTGTTTCTCTCTACCTCTTTCTCTGTTTCTCTCGTTGTTTCTCTCTACCTCTTTCTTTCTGTTTCTCTCATTGTTTCTCTCTACCTCTTTCTTTCTGTTTCTCTCATTGTTTCTCTCTCTACCTCTTTCCCTGTTTCTCTCATCATAGTCAAGGACCATATCACCTCCACCCTACCTGATACCCTAGACCCACTCCAATTTGCTTACCGCCCAAATAGGTCCACAGACGATGCAATCTCAACCACACTGCACACTGCCCTAACCCACCTGGACAAGAGGAATACCTATGTGAGAATGCTGTTCATCGACTACAGCTCGGCATTCAACACCATAGTACCCTCCAAGCTCGTCTATCAAGCTCGAGACCCTGGGTCTCGACCCGCCTGTGCAACTGGGTACTGGACTTCCTGGCGGGCCGCCCCCAGGTGGTGAGGAGTAGGCAACAACATCTCCTCCCCGCTGATCCTCAACACGGGGCCCCACAGGGTGCGTTCTGAGCCCTCTCCTGTACTCCTGTTCACCCACATGACTGCGTGGCCACCGTACGCCTCCAACTCAATCATCAAGTTTCGGACGACACAACAGTGGTAGGCTTGATTACCAACAACGGCCAAGACGGCCTGGGGAGGAGGTGAGGGCCCTCAGTGTGGTGTCAGGAAAATAACCTCACACTCAACGTCAACAAAACTAAGGAGATGATTGTGGACTTCAGGAAACAGCAGAGGGAACACCCCCTATCCACATCGATGGAACAGTAGTGGAGAGGGTAGCTAGTTTTAAGTTCCTCGGCATACACATCACAGACAAACTGAATTGGTCCACTCACACTGACAGGCGTCGTGGAAGAGGCGCAGCAGCGCCTCTTCAGCCTCAGGAGGCTGAAGAAATTCGGCTTGTCACCAAAGCACTCACAAACTTCTACAGATGCACAATCGAGCATCCTGGCGGGCTGTCCCATCACCGCCTGGTACGGCAACTGCTCCGCCCTCAACCGTAAGGCTCTCAGAGGGTAGTGAGGACTGCACAACGCATCACCGGGGCAAACTACCTGCCTCAGGACACCTACACCACCCGATGTTACAGGAAGGCCATAAAGATCATCAAGGACATCAACCACCCGAACCACTGCCTGTTCACCCGCTATCATCCAGAAGGCGAGGTCAGTACAGGTGCATCAAAGCTGGGACCGAGAGACTGAAAAACGGCTTCTATCTCAAGGCCATCAGACTTTAAACAGCCACCACTAACATTGAGTGGCTGCTAACCCACACTGTCATTGACATGACCCAACTCCAGCCACTTTAATAATGAGATTGATGAAATGATGTAAATATATCACTAGCCACTTTAAAACAATGCTACCTTATATAATGTTACTTACCCTACATTATTCATCTCATATGCATATGTATATACTGTACTCATCATCATCGGCTGCATCCTTATGTAGCACATGTATCACTAGCCACGCCCCAACTATGCCACTTTGTTTACTTTGTCTACACACTCATCTCATATGTATATACTGTACTCGATACCATCTACTGTATGCTGCTCTGTACCATCATAGTTTCATATCCTTATGTACATATTCTTTATCACTAACACTGTGTATAAGACAGTAGTTTTGGAATTGTTGGTTAGTTAACATTTGGTTATCCTGCATTATCAGATTCAAACACAAACATTTAGCTACTCGCATTAACATCTGCTAACCATGTATGTGACAAATGATTTGATTTGATTTGATTTGATTCAATTTACTCTCTCTACCTCTTTCCCTGTTTCTATCATTTGTTTCTCTCTACCTCAACCTGTTTCTCTCATTGTTTCTCTCTACCTCTTTCCTGTTTCTCTCATTGATGTTTCTCTCTACCTCTTTCCCTGTTTCTCTCCATTGTTTCTCTCTCTACCTCTTTCTATTTCTCATTTGTTTCCTCTCTACCTCCCTGTTCCCTCATTTGTTTCTCTCTACCTCCTTACCTGTTTTATCATTTCATTTCTCTCTCTACCTCTCTCTGTTTTATCATTTCTCCTCTACCTCTTTCTCTGTTTCTCTCGTTGTTTCTCTCTACACTCTCTCTGTTTCCCTCATTGTTTCTCATCACCTCTTTCCTGTTTCTCTCATTGTTCTCTCTACCTCTCTCCCTGTTTCTCTCATTGTTTCTCTCTACCTCTCTCCCTGTTTCTCCCTTTGTTTCTCTCTCTACCTCTTTCCTGTTTCTGTTTCTCTCTACCTCTCTCCTGTTTCTCTCCCTGTTTTCTCTCTACCTCTCTCCTGTTTCTCTCATTGTTTCTCTCTACCTCTTTCCTGTTTCTCTCATTTGTTTTCTCCTCTCTACCTCTTTTCTTCTGTTTTTCTCTACCTCTCCCTGTTTCTCTCACTGTTACCTCTTACCTCTTTCCCTGTTTCTCTCTTTGTTTCTCTCTCTACCTCTTTCCCTGTTTCTCTCATTGTTTCCCTCTACCTCTTTCCCTGTTTTCTCCTGTTTCATTCACCTCTTTCCCTGTTCTCTCATTGTTTCTCTCTACCTCTTTCCCTCTCATTGTTGTTTCTCTCCACCTCTCTCCCTGTTTCTCTCATTGTTTCTCTCTACCTCTCTCCCTCTTCCTCATTGTTTTCCCTCTACCTCTTTCCCTGTTTCTCTCGTTGTTTCTCTCTACACTCTCCTGTTTCCCTCATTGTTTCTCTCTCTACCTCTCTCTGTTTCCCTCATTGTTTTCTCTCTACACCTCTTTCCCTGTTTCTCTCATTGTTTCTCTCTACCTCTCTCCTGTTTTCTCATTGTTTCTCTCTCTACCTCTCTCCCTGTTTCTCTCATTGTTTCTCTCTCTACCTCTCTCCCTGTTTCTCTCATTGTTTCTCTCTCTACCTCTTTCTTTCTGTTTCTCTCATTGTTTCTCTCTCTACCTCTTTCTTTCTCTGTTTCTCTCATTGTTTCTCTCTACCTCTTTCCCTGTTTCTCTCCCTGTTTCTCTCTACCTCTTTCCCTGTTTCTCTCATTGTTTCTCTCTACCTCTTTCCCTGTTTATCTCATTGTTTCTCTCTACCTCTCTCCCTGTTTCTCTCATTGTTTCTCTCTCTACCTCTTTCCCTGTTTCTCTCATTGTTTCTCTCTACCTCTTTCCCTGTTTCTCTCATTGTTTCTCTCTCTACCTCTTTCTTTCTCTGTTTCTCTCATTGTTTCTCTCTACCTCTTTCCCTGTTTCTCTCACTGTTTCTCTCTACCTCTCTCCATGTTTCTCTCTACCTCTTTCCCTGTTTCTCTCATTGTTTCTCTCTCTACCTCTTTCTTTCTCTGTTTCTCTCATTGTTTCTCTCTACCTCTTTCCCTGTTTCTCTCATTGTTTCTCTCTACCTCTTTCCCCGTTTCTCTCATTGTTTCTCTCTACCTCTTTCCCTGTTTCTCTCATTGTTTCTCTCTCTACCTCTTTCTTTCTCTGTTTCTCTCATTGTTTCTCTCTCCACCTCTTTCTTTCTGTTTCTCTCATTGTTTCTCTCTACCTCTTTCTTTCCCTGTTTCTCTCATTGTTTCTCTCTACCTCTTTCCCTGTTTCTCTCATTGTTTCTCTCTACCTCTTTCCCTGTTTCTCTCATTGTTTCTCTCTCTACCTCTTTCCCTGTTTCTCTCATTGTTTCTCTCTCTACCTCTTTCCCTGTTTCTCTCATTGTTTCTCTCTCTACCTCTTTCCCTGTTTCTCTCATTGTTTCTCTCTCTACCTCTTTCTTTCCCTGTTTCTCTCATTGTTTCTCTCTCCCTCTTTCTTTCTCTGGTTCTCTCATTGTTTCTCTCTACCTCTTTCCCTGTTTCTCTCATTGTTTCTCTCTACCTCTTTCCCTGTTTCTCTCATTGTTTCTCTCTACCTCTTTCCCTGTTTCTCTCATTGTTTCTCTCTCTACCTCTTTCTTTCTCTGTTTCTCTCATTGTTTCTCTCTCTACCTCTTTCCCTGTTTCTCTCATTGTTTCTCTCTACTTCTTTCCCCATTTCTCTCATTGTTTCTCTCTACCTCTTTCCCTGTTTCTCTCATTGTTTCTCTCTCTACCTCTTTCCCTGTTTCTCTCATTGTTTCTCTCTCTACCTCTTTCCTTCTCTGTTTCTCTCATTGTCTCTCTATCCTGCTCTCTCCATTTGACACAGCTCTCTTTCTGCATCATCATGATAATCCACTGCCCCTTCTGCACTTTTGTTACCCACAGGGTTCAAGACACTCACAAATACTCTGTCTCTCTCTCTCTCTATCATTTCTCCTTTCTCTCTGTCTATCTGTCTCTCGCTCTCTCTCTCTCTCTCTTGTCGGTCTCTGTCTCTCTCTCT
>NW_025753597.1:0-10443 GCF_021184085.1 Oncorhynchus gorbuscha
TTTTTCAAAATAATCACATTTCCTGTTTTACACCAACTGGCTTTATCAATGTAATCATGTTGCATAAAACTGTAGCTATGTGAAAGGGTATAAAACAATGTAGCTAGTTGCAATTTGCAAAAAGCCGTCAACCTACAAACAGTCTCATTTAAACCCAAAATGAGACTGTTTGTAGGTTGAAAGTGCCTCTGGTTCATATTTACTCATCTACTCTTTAGTTCATTGTTGTCTGGGAATATTATCCCCAGGTATTTTTTACAATATTGAAGCAGCCAGACAATATCTATTAAAAATATTCATGTGGTGTTCTTTGCCATGTATTTCAACTACATCATCGTCACTGAGTGAATCTTGAACATTAAGGCAGGAATATTGACTTTCAATTCTCATAGGCAAGAAAACGTGGAATGTTTTGTTTAGTTGGTAAGGTAATATGGGCTTAACCTCACTGGTAGACGAGACTAGCTCTAAACTATCCTCAGCCACATACTTAACCTCACTGGTAATATATATGATAATAATATAATAATATAATAATAATAATAATAATATATGCCATTTAGCAGACGCTTTTATCCAAAGCGACTTACAGTCATGTGTGCATACATTCTACGTATGGGTGGTCCCGGGGATCGAACCCACTACCCTGGCGTTACAAGCGCCATGCTCTACCAACTGAGCTACACAGGACCACAGGTAGATGAGACTAGCTCTAAACTATCCTCAGCCACATACTTTAACCTTACTGGTAGATGAGATTAGCTCTAAACTATCCTCAGCCACATGATTTAACCTCACTGGTAGATGAGACTAGCTCTAAACTATCCTCAGCCACATACTTTAACCTCACTGGTAGATGAGGCTAGCTCTAAACCTACAGTATGTATATTAGAATATTGTAGATATGTATGTATATTATTTAGCTAAATCAATAATTGCAACACTAGTGGAAGAACAAGTATAGGATAATATAGTATAGTTTTACATGTTGTACCTTTTTGGGGGGGTTGACAGGACAAAAAGACACAAACCAACAGACATTCCACAAATACACATGCATCCTTCCACCTACTCCCCTCCACAGGACCTTGAGTACATACCGTGTCAAAGTAGGGATTTTAAGCTGTCAAGAGTTGTATTCCAAATGTCAATATTGTCTGATTTTGCATGATGCAGTTGAGAGATCGACAGTTCAAGTTGAGCTATGTCTATGAAGGAGGAAATTGCTGACGTGGCAGACTGTATGGGGCTTGCCATCATAAGGCAACCATTCTCTTGGCTGCTGTTAGGCCAGCAAGCCAAATTCTTCTTTGCTTGTATATTAGGTTCAGTCATCATTAAGCAGAGGCACATTGGAAAGACAATATTATAGTATATACAGTATAGTTCAACATACTACAAATGTTTTATTTAATTTAACCTTTATTTAGCCAGGTAGGCCAGTTGAGAACAAGTTCTTATTTCCAACTGCGACCTGGCCAAGATAAAGCAAAGCAGTGCGACAAAAACAACAACACAGAGTTACACATAAACAAACGTACAGTCAAAAGCACAATAGAAAAATCTATGTACAGTGTATGCAAATGTAGAAGAGTAGGGAGGTAAGACAATAAATAGGCCATAGAGGCTAAATAATTACAATTTAGCATTAATACTGGAGAGATAGATGTGCATATGATGATGTGCAAGTAGAGATACTGGGGTACAAAAGAGCAAGAGGATAAATAACAATATGGGGGTGAGGTAGTTGGGTGTGCTATTTACAGATTGGCTGTGTATAGATACAGTGATCGGTAAGCTGCTCTGACAGCTGATGCTTAAAGTTAGAGAGGGAGATATAAGACTCCAGCTTCAGTGATTATTGCAATTTGTTCCAGTCATTGGCAGCAGAATACTGGAAGGAAAGGCGGCCAAAGTAAGTGTTGGCTTTGGGGATGACCAGTGAAATATAGCTGCTGGAGCGCGTGCTACTGGTGGGTGTTGCTATGGTGACCAGTGAGCTGAGATAAGATGGGGCTTTACCTAGTAAAGACTTAGAGATGACCTGGAGCCAGTGGGTTTGGCGATGAGTACATAGTGAGGGCCAGCCAAGGAGAGCATACAGGTCGCAGTGGTGGGTAGTAGACAGGGCTTTGGTAACAAAAGGATGGCACTGTGAGAGACTACATCCAGTTTGCTGAGTAACACATTGTATCCTTTACACGTCTAAACAAACTTACATAACACCTTGTATCCTTTACACATGTCTAAACAATATTAGGTAACACATTGGTCCCTTCATACAGTCCGTGGTGACATCTGCTTCATGGCCCACATGCCATCAGGCAACTCCAGTAGTTTTAATCCAGGGCTTGAGTTCAACGGTGGTGTAGCGTATAAGAATAGCCTCTGGTAGAGGAACATCTGCATATAGTCTGGCCACACCCATCACTTCCTGCTGGCCTTTCTGCTCTCTAGCTGCTTGTGGCTGGGGCCTCTTCCTGTCCTTCTTCCACTTCTTCTTGTTCTTCCTTGTTTCAGTGTTTCCAGAGTTCTGCTGGGAGACAGGTCATATTAACCAGGCTCAGTCACGACAGAAGTGGTGTCGGACTCATAAACCTTAAGCACAACTGTTTGGGCCTCTTGCAGAAGAATTGTACTCTTGAAAATACATGGTTGTGGTGTTACCAAGGTAAAAAATGTATTGAAGGGACGTAGAGCAACATGCCATTGTTGGTAAAGGTGTCAAACGATTGTAACATAAGTGTTTAGAGACACACTAGTGCATTTTGTACGGATATTGGGGGACATTGGAAGCTTCTTTTGAGAGGAAAGATCAGTCAACTAAGTTAATGGGCTGGGGGGGCTGTGAAAAGTCTCAGGAGGGCAGTTCTTATACACTATGAATTATTGTGTATGGCACCTTTCAAATCGTTCTCATACACAATAACACAAAAACCCCTGTAAACCTCTCCCTGTCCATTGACTTTGACAGATCATTCTTGCCAATAGAAGCTCTTGGATTTTTGGAGCCATGTTTTTGTATTGTGTACAACATGTAAGTCGCTCTGGATAAGAGCGTCTGCTAAATGACTTAAATGTAATGTAAATGTTATGACTGTTTTTGTTGTTGTTGTTTTTCAGTGTCCCTTGCTCTCTTTTTTGTCCCACAATCTTGTTGTGCACCATAACCGCAAGGTGTGCCCCTTCCCTCATGCTGGTGAACCCAAAATGCTGCCGCTTTAGGGTATTTTTCAGCAGAGCACTGTGGAAGGACACCAGATTACCTGAGTTTTACAAAGACAAAAGGTAAAAAGAGAAAGGGGTGAGACTTATTTGATGACATGGTCTGAAATAAACTCTGTGGTCCTCAGGCTACATCCAACCACCTGGAACCCCAAGCTCATTCCAGCCTGTTGTTTTGATAATTTTGATGTTTGTTATATATCGAACGAGCTTGGGGTTACAGGTGGTCATATAGAACAAGCTTGGGGTTACAGGTGGTCATATAGAACAAGCTTGGGGTTACAGGTGGTCATATAGAACAAGCTTGGGGTTACAGGTGGTCATATAGAACAAGCTTGGGGTTACAGGTGGTCATATAGAAGGAGCTTGGGGTTACAGGTGTAGTCTGAAGACCAAAAAGCGTATCTTTCAGACCATATAGTTCTGACAATATGCTGTAGCAGAGTCAGGGTGACATTTCCCTTTAAGGCGTGACCAGGCCCTCTAGTGGCCTGGGCCTGTAATAGTAGGTTGTTTTCTCTTCAGCTGTGCTGAAATACTGTAGTAGTTAGCTATCCTGGCAGACACTGATGTCCTTCTGCTGCTGAGCAATATCTTTATCTTTCTAGGGATTTATAGCGTTATATTTTTCACGTGGCGTATATATATACATATATACATATATATATATACACACACACACGTGGCAAAATAAATGAGGTTATATTCAACCGAAAATAAAACCTTTTACAATACAAAGCAAAGGCTAAAGCAACACAATTGACAAATTCCTTGGAAATAATCATTTCTGCATTCTCTTCATTAGCCTGTTGCAAGGGGTGATGACACAGCAGTCCAATTACTGCATGTCCATGTGTGGGAGGGTACTTCCCCCACCCAGAGCATTTTCTATTGAGCCTTTTCACAAAAACTGTGTGATATTTTCGGTGATTCTACCGCAATAGATTGAAATCAATATTTTTGAGTATTTCAGGATTTTGGATCTGTCCCCCACTCTTCAGTGCTCCCTGGGGGCTGGAACTCTGTAGACAAACATTAACTTTGGGGTAGACACTCTATATTTATCTTCTACTCCTTCCATTTTTACTGCATCTACCATTTGATCAACATGAAATCATCTCTGACTCTGCTGTGTCTGGTGGTATGGGTGAATGTGGATGCTTCATCAGCTCAGACTGGTAAGGATGTGTTTTCCTTCACATTCTCACATGCTTCTCGTACCCACATTGGGTTAGTATCCACCAATTACTCTGTAAGACTGACTAGACTATACAAAGGGAGCAAACGTAACTGATGTGTTTGCTATGCTACTTTTATCAAATGCTGCACAACTAAATCAAATCAAACTTTAATTTGTCACATGTGGCAAATACCTTACCGGTAAATGCTTACTTACCTGCCCTTTACCAACAATGCAGAGTTATGTGCTAAATACATTTAAGGAAAAATAAGTAGATAAAAAAACAATGAAGCCAGTACCAGTACTGATTCAATGTGTAGGGGTACGGGGTAGTTGAGGTAAGATAATATTTACATGTACTGTCGGTAGGGGTAAAGTGACGCTGATAATAAACAGAGTAGCAGCAGCGTACGTGAACAGTGGGAAGGATGTGTGCGTGATGACAATATGCATATGTCTGTGTCCGTGTGTGTTGGAGTGTCATTGTAGTATGTGTGGTTATATTCCAGTCAGTTTACATTGAGCCTGTGCAAGAGAGTCGGTGCAAAAAAACAAGTTTAAATAATAATAAAATAAGGGCTCAATACAAATAGTCTTGGTAGCCATTTCATTAACTGTTCAGTGGTCTTATGGCTTGGGGGTAGAAGCTGTTAAAGGAGCCTTTTGGTCCTAGACTTGTCGCTCCAGCATCGCTTGCTGTGCGGTAGCAGAGAGAACAGTCTTTGACTTGGTTGGCAGGAGTCATTGACAATTTTAGGGCCTTCCTCTGACACCGCCTGGTATAGAGGTCCTGGATGTCAGGAGCTAAGCCCCAGTGATGTAGTAGGCCATTCGTACTTCCCTCTGTAGCACCTTGCGGTCGGATGCCTAGTAGTTGCCATACCAAGTGGTGATGAAACCGGTCAGGATGCTCTCGATGGAGCTCCTGTTTAACGTTTTTTAAGGATCTGAGGCCCCATGCCAAATCTTTTCAGCCTCCAGAGCCCTACTCACAACTTTTTTGTATGTTTGGACCATGATAGGTCCTTAGAGGTGTGGACGCCAAGGAACTTGAAGAGCTCGACCTCCTCCAGTCCCATGGATGTGAATGGGATGTGCTCAGCACTCCTTTTCCTGTAGTTCACAATAAGCGTGTTTGTCTTGCTCACATTGAGGTAGAGGTTGTTGTCCTGGCACCACACTGCCAGGTCTCTGACCTCTTTCCTTTAGGCTGTCTCATCATCGTCGGTGATCAGACCTACCACCATGTGTCGTCGGCATACTTAATGATGGTGTTGGAGTTATGTGGGCCACAGTCTTGGGTGAATAGGCAGTACATGAGGGGACTAAGCACGCACCCACTGAGGGGGCCCTGTGTTGAGGATCAGTGTGGCAGATGTGTTATTGCCTACCCTTACAACCTGGGGGCGAACCATCAGGAAGTCCAGGACCCAATCGCACAGGGAGGGTTGAGACCCAGGGCCTTGAGCCAAATGATGAGCTTGGAGGGTACTATGGTGTTGAATGCTCAGCTGTAGTCAATGAACAGCATTCTTACATAGGTATTCCTCTTGTTCAGATGGGATAGGGCAGTGTGCAGTGTGATGGCGATTGCATCTTCTGTGGACCTATTGGGGTGGTAAGGTGACAGGTAAGGTGGATGTGATATGATCATTGACTAGTCTCTTAAAGCACTTCATGATGACAGAAGTAGGTGCTATGGGGGGATAGTCATTTAGTTCAGTTACCTTTGCCTTCTTGGGTACAGGATCAATAGTGGCCATCTTGAAGCATGTTGGGACAGCAGACTGGGATAGGGAGATTTGAATATGTCCCTAAATACATCAGCCAGCTGGTCAGCGCATGATCTGAGGATGCCGTCTGGGTGGGCAGCCTTGCGCGGGATAACACATAAAAAATCCGTCATGACGCTGGCCTGGATGTAGGTTTATGACAGTCATAAATACCTCTTCCCCCCTTTTCCTCTCTACCCTTCTGATGGGACTATTGGAAATCCTTGGTTTAACATAGAGATTCTGGGAACATCAGAAGGTGGGGGGGGAAAGGAACCATATTTTGGTAATCCGACCAGTTGAACATATGCGTTGGTACTTAATGAATATGATGTCAGGTCAGTTGTCATCTGAGACATTCACATCAATGATAGGAAGACAACCTCTACAGTGGAATGTCTACACATTATAGTCAGATTCACATGGAATTGTTGTGCAATTCAAATGTTTAAATATAAAATTATTGGTGAAGAGATGAAATGTAATTTTAGCTTCCAAATGAGAGATTTGGGTTTTCATAAAGTTAGGGCTCTGCTCAATAAGTGGCCCGCCCCTGTGAAGAGACATGGGCTGTAGACTGAAACACACCCTTCTCCCTCCACAAACATGTAACCTCCCTGTTCGGTACATTAGGATGACGATCCGATGTCAGAATGGTTCAGATAATAACTACAGAACGAAGCCAACCTCAGCGTGAGCTTTGATTGCGAATGGTATGAACTTTGAACTCTTATTCACGACAGTGACACCTCCTAGCCGTTGAGTTAGCAACAGCAGCTGCAAACGTGGGCTAGGAAGAGGTGTTGGAGGGCCAGTAGGAGGGCACTCTTTCCTCTGGTCTAAAAAATATCCCAATTCCCACTGCCCTGTGTAGGGTGCCGTCTTTCGGTTGGGACGTTAAACGGGTGTCCTGACTCTCTGAGGTCATTAAAGATCCCATGGCACTTATCGTAAGAGTAGGGGTGTTAACCCTGGTGTCCTGTTTAAATTCCCAATCTGGCCCTCAAACCATCATGGTCACCTAATAATCCCCAGTTTTCAATTGGCTCATTAATCCCCCTCCTCTCCCCTGTAACTATTCCCCAGGTCGTTGCTGCAAATGAGAACATGTTCTCAGTCAACTTACCTGGTAAAATAACGGATAAATAAAAGAAAATAAAAAACAGACAGAGTATCCCATCTACCACACAACGACGTTACTACAACGTATCCAATTTACAACCAGAGACATTCTTCACATGACAAAGGACTCTGTTGGGAAACACGGCCTTCCATCCCACCACCAACCTACCAAAGCGCAGCTCAGAGTAAATATTTACTGCATTTTCCTTTTCCAAATGGCCGGTCATTTAAAATGCATAAGATTCTGTATTTCCGATTGAGTACCTGCCTACGGCCCGATAGAGACATCACTTCTCCCTTTGTTCTCCAGGCTCCCCGCTCTTTCACTCAAACCCAGCCCCCTTTCCTTTGGGTAACCAGCTGTCATATCTGTTCTGTCCACTATGGACGTTTTCCTTTATGACATAATTTATAATCAAGGTATGATTCATTCGGTGTACGTGTAATTCTGTGTGATTAGTTAGGTATTTAGTAAATACATAATTAAACCCAATTTTGTATTGCTGATTCAACTTGTTAGCTAGGGTTCGTGAAGATAACCAAGAATTTACAACTTTCAGATGAGACTGAAATAAGGTGACGATTAATATTGACTGCTATTGATGTAAAATATTACTAGGTCTTTAAGAGTTTATTCGGAAGATAATGGCTCTATAAATATTATTTTGTGGTGCCCGACTTTCTAGTTAATATCCGGCATAGCCAAAGACACGACACCTCAAAGCGGAGAAAGAAGGTGTTTAGTTTGTCTGGAAGCAAGACGTCGGTGTCCGTGAAGTGGCTGGTTTTCTTGTTGTAGTCCGTGATTTTCTGTAGACCCAGCCACATACGTCTCGTGTCTGAGCCATTGAATTGCTGTCATGCTGAAACAGGAAAGGGCCTTCCCCAAACTGTTGCCACAAAGTTGGAAGCACAGAAACGTCTAGAATGTAATTGTATGCTGTAGCATTAAGATTCCCTTCACTGGAATAATGGGGCCTAGAACAAACCATGAAAAACAGCCCCAGACCATTAATCTTCCTCCACCAAACTTTAAAGTTGCCACTATGATTGGGGCATGTGGAGTTATCCTGGCATCCGCCAAACCTAGATTCGTCCGTCAGACTACCAGATGGAGAAACGTGATTCATGACTCCAGAGAACGCATTTCCACTGCTCCAGAGTTCAATGGCGGTACATGGTAATCTTAGGCTTGTGTGCGGCTGCTCGGCCAAGGAAACACATTTCATGAAGCTCCCGGCTTAACAGTTATTGTGCTGATGTTGATTCCAGAGGCAGTTTGTAACACGGTACTGAGTTTTGCAACCTAGCGCTTCAGCACTCAGCAGTCCCGCTCTGTGAGCTTGTGTGGCCTACCACTTTGTGGATGACCCGTTGTTGCTCCTAGACATTTCACTTCTCAATAAGAGCACTTACAATTGACCAGGGCAGCTCTAGCAGGGCAGAAATTTGACGAGCTGACTAGTTGGAAAGGTATCCTATGATGGTGCCACGTTAAAAGTCACTGAGCTCTTCTTAAGGCCATTCTACTGCCAATGTTTGTCTATGGAGATTGCATGACTATGTGGATGATTTATACACCGATCAGCAACAGGTGTTGCTGAAATAGCCGAATCTGCCAATTTGAAGCGGTGTCCACATACTTTTGTATATATAGTGTATTACAAACTGGGTCAGGGAGAGCTTGAAAATGTCAATGAAGACACTTGCCAACTGGTCAGCTCATGCTCTGAGTACGCGTCCTGGTAATCCGTCTGAATGTTAACCTGTTTAAAGTTCTTAGTCACGTCGGCAAAGGAGGGAGCGCGATCACACACTCATCCAGAACAGCTGGTGCACTCATGCATTGTTCAGTGTTGCTTGCCTCAAATTGAACACACAAGCCATTTAACTCCTCTGGTACGCTTAAGTCACTGGGCAGCTCACGGTTGGGTTTCTCTCTTTTGGGATAGGGGGCAGCATTTGCACTTTTGGATGAATAGCGTGCCCAGAGTGAACTGCCTCCTACTCTGTCCCAGATGCTAATATATGCATATTATTATTAGTATTGGATAGAAAACACTCTGAAGTTTCTAAAACTGTTTGAATGATGTCTGTGAGTATAACAGAATCAAATCAAATGTATTTATATAGCCCTTCGTACATCAGCTGATATCTCAAAGTGCTGTACAGAAACCCAGCCTAAATCCCGAAACAGCAAGCAATGCAGGTGTAGAAGCACGGTGGCTAGGAAAAACTCCCTAGAAAGGTCAAAACCTAGGAAGAAACCTAGAGAGGTACCATGCTATGAGGGGTGGTCAGTCTTCTTCTGGCTGTGCCGGGGTGGAGATTATAACAGAACATGGCCAAGATGTTCAAATGTTCATAAATGACCAGCATGGTCAAATAATATCAAATCAAATCAAATCACATTTTATTTGTCACATACACATGGTTAGCAGATGTTAATGCGAGTGTAGCGAAATGCTTGTGCTTCTAGTTCCGACAATGCAGTAATAACCAACAAGTAATCTAACTAACCATTCCAAAACTACTGTCTTAAACACAGTGTAAGGGGATAAAGAATATGTACATAATAATAATCACAGGCAGAACAGTTGAAACTGGAGCAGCAGCACGGCCAGGTGGACTGGGGACAGCAAGGAGTCATCATGCCAGGTAGTCCTGAGGCATGGTCCTAGGGCTCAGGTCCTACGAGATAGAGAAACAAAGAGAGAAGAGAGAATTAGAGAGAGCATACTTAAATTCACACAGGTCACCGGATAAGGAGAAGTACTCCAGGTATAACAAGCCCCGACACAAACTACTGCAGCATAAATACTGGAGGCTGATTGAAGGGGTCAGGAGACACTGTGGCCCTATCCGATGATACCCCCGGATAGGGCCAAACAGGAAGGATATAATCCCACCCACTTTGCCAAAGCACAGCCCCACACCACTAGAGGGATATCTTCAACCACCAATTTTACCATCCTGAGACAAGGCCGAGTATAGCCCACAAAGATCTCCACCGCGGCACAACCTAAGCGGGGCACCAACCCAGACAGGAAGATCACATCAGTGACCAACCCACTCAAGTGACACACCCCTCCTAGGGACGGCATGAAAGAGCACCAGTAAGCTAGTGCTGCAACAGGGTTAGAG
>NW_025753598.1:0-10441 GCF_021184085.1 Oncorhynchus gorbuscha
ACGGTTTAAAACCGGCTGCTAGAATCTGACTAGAACCAAAAAATTTGATCATATTACTCCAGTGCTAGCCTCTCTACACTGGCTTCCTGTCAAGCAGGGCTGATTTCAGGGTTTTACTGCTAACCACAAAGCATTACATGGGGCTTGCTCTACCTACCTCTCTGATTTGGTCCTGCCGTACATACCTACACGTACGCTACGGTCACAAGAACGCAGGCCTCTAATTGTCCCTAGAATTTCTAAGCAAACAGCTGGAGGCAGGGCTTTCTCTATAGAGCTCCATTTTTATGGAACGGTCTGCCTACCCATGTCAGAGACGCAAACTCGGTCTCAACCTTTGGTCTTTACTGAAGACTCATCTCTTCAGTGGGTCATATGATTGAGTGTAGTCTGGCCCAGGAGGTGGGAAGGTGAACGGAAAGGCTCTGGAGCAACGAACCGCCCTTGCTGTCTCTGCCTGGTTCCCAGTTCCCTCTTTTCACTGGGATTCTTTGCCTCTAACCCTGTTACGGGGCTGAGTCACTGGCTTGCTGGGGCTCTCTCGTGCCGTCCCTGGGGGAGTGCGTCACCTGGGTGGGTTGATTCACTGTTGTGGTCGGCCTGTCTGGGTTCCCCCTTGGGTTGTACCATGTCGGAGATCTTTGTGGGCTATACTCTGCCTTGTCTCAGGATGGTAAGTTGGTGGTTGAAAGATTTCCCTCTAGTGGTGTGGGGGCTGTGCTTTGGCAAAGTGGGTGGGGTTATATCCTTCCTGTTTGGCCCTGTCCGGGGTGTCCTCGGATGGGGCCACAGTGTCTCCTGACCCCTCCTGTCTCAGCCTCCAGTATTTATGCTGCAGTAGTTTATGTGTCGGGGCTAGGGTCAGTTTGTTTATCTGGAGTACTTCTCCTGTCCTATTCAGGTGTCCTGTGTGAATCTAAGTGTGCGTTCTCTAATTCTCTCCTTCTCTCTTTCTTTCTCTCTCTCGGAGGACCTGAGCCCTAGGACCATGCCCCAGGACTACCTGACATGATGACTCCTTGCTGTCCCCAGTCCACCTGGCCATGCTGCTGCTCCAGTTTCAACTGGCCTGGGCCTAGGACCATGTCCCAGGACTACCTGACATGAGGACTCCTTGCTGTCCCCAGTCCACCTGGCCATGCTCCTGCTCCAGTTTCAACTGTTCTGCCTTATTATTATTTGACCATGCTGGTCATTTATGAACATTTGAACATCTTGGTCATGTTCTGTTACAATCTCTACCCGGCACAGCCAGAAGAGGACTGGCCACCCCACATAGCCCGGTTCCTCTCTAGGTTTCTTCCTAGGTTTTGGCCTTTCTAGGGAGTTTTTCCTAGCCACCGTGCTTTTACACCTGCATTGTTTGCTGTTTGGGGTTTTAGGCTGGGTTTCTGTACAGCACTTTGAGATATCAGCTGATGTACGAAGGGCTATATAAATAAATTTGATTTGATTTGATTTGAAAACAGTGGGGGTATCCATATTTATGGCATTTAAAGTATGAGCACTGGATGAGCTTACCACAGTGGGCTTCCCAAATGGGCTAACAGTGGAATTGAACTTTATGGTCGCAAGATTATTACTGACAATACCTCTGGGAATATGGTTATCTTTTTCAGTACAATGATATTCACTATTCACGTGTTTGATCACCTAAATTTAAATGGCACGTGTCAAGAATAGTGCTGTTTAATGCAGCATAAATACAGCTTATATCAGTTGCAGAACAATTGGTGATTTAGCCAATGTAGGGAAAGTGGGCTCGCTATTGTCTGAATTTCTTATCCTCTTTCTTACCTGACTGATGACTGAACTTGAAGCGAATGGTGGCGCACAGGAATAGCACACAGACCAAGAAAAAAAGCAGTGGAACTGGCTTCGAGGTCCAGATTTGAAAATGATGGGTCAATAGTTGTTAAGGAAATGGGATGCATACAGACACAGATGCATACACACATGGATGCACAGGTGAACACACACACATGCGCACCCACGTGCACACACACACACACCTGGGACATTAATATGAGGGGATATTATTCCCCGGTCAAATTAACTAACTTTATAATGCATTGCGAGACAAATAAAGACAACTTCATTCACAATTGAACTTCACCATTGGAAACATATCAGTTTGACAGCAAGCACAGAGGTCAGCATATTTACAGCACTGTACATGTGCAGAACTGATATCATGCCCCCATTAAACTGAAAGGGGAGACACAAGGACGGAAAGGGGGAGAAGGTTAGGAGGAAGGTGAGGTGGAGAAGAATGAGGGCTCAACGGAGTAATCAAATATTTTGATGACATGCATCGTGTGCTTTGTTTCAGCTCCGATACCCAAACCTCCATAACATGTCCAGCTATTGGCTGTTGCAAGAGCTATAGATAGATATATAGAGAATTGTCAGATAATGCCAGTAAAAACTCATATACTGTATGTGACTTTTTTATCAGCTTTGGCCTTTTTATTTGCATAGGATCAAGTAACAATTTTCCATACAGATGGAAAGGGGACGAGAGGCATACATTACATTCCCCAGACTTAGGTTCAAACCCTATTCAAAATCATTGATCATTTGTAAAAATCCAAATGACTTCATAGATCTTCATTGTAAAGGGTTTAAAGACTGTTTCCCATGCTTGTTCAATGAACAATAAACAATTAATGAACATGCTGTTACGCGGAGTGGAACAGGGGAACCCAAGAGCAGACTCAGACGAGGAGACTGGCATGAGGTATTTTTTGAGACACAGGGGGAGTGCAGGTCAAGGGAAGCTCGGCCGGGTTTCTGGAAACTGAGGCTGGAGCGAGAGGGGTTGAGACAGGGTAAGCAGGTCCGGAGGCTGAGGCTGGAGCGAGAGAGGTTGAGACAAGGTAAGTAGGTCCGGAGGCTGAGGCTGGAGCGAGAGGGGTTGAAACAGGGTAAGCAGGTGCGGAGGCTGAGGCTGGAGCGAGAGGGGTTGAGACAGGGTAAGCAGGTCTGGAGGCTGAGGCTGGAGCGAGAGGGGTTGAAACAGGGTAAGTCGGTCCGGAGGAGAATCCAAGGGAGTAGCAGACTGGGGAATCCTGGACAGAGTAGCAGGATGACGAGACGTGGACTGGAGACAGGGACCAGAGTCAGAGCGGGCAGAACTGTAGCGGAGAGGAAAACAGGAACAAACGGATAACAGGATCTGAATAGTAACAACCGGCTAGGAACGTAGACTGACTGAGCATTGATTACGATCTGGCAGTGTGGAAGTGGCAGGACTGAGTATTTGCAAAGGTCTTGATTATGGAACAGGTTGCAGCTGGTGTGGATCTGCTCTGACTCCAGCACACCTGTTTCCGCCGACACAATCACACACAGAGAGAGGGAGAGAGCACTGGGGGAGTGGCGGCAGGTCAAGGAGACACAGGATGAGCATTAGAGGGCGTTGCAGGAGCAGATGTGACACAGGCGCTTGTGGAACGGTCGTTAAGACACTAACAGCTTACAGACGGTAGGCAATTAAGGTCACAGTTATGAAAACTTAGGACATAAAAGAGGCCTTTCTACTGACTCTGAAAAACACCAAAAGAGATGCCCAGTGTCCCTGCTCATCTGTGTGAACGTGCCTTAGACATGCTAAGTCAAACGACACCGCTGGTTCTGCTCACACTGCCCTACCCTGTGCTCTGACCTCTTTCTCCCCCTCTCTCTCCAGATGAAATCTCGCGTCTTGTGACAGCCGGCCGCCCAACAACCTGCCCGCTTGACCCTATCCCCTCCTTTCTTCTCCAGACCATTTCCGGAGACCTTCTTCCTTACCTCACCTCGCTCATCAACTCATCCCTGACCACTGGCTACGTCCCTTCCATCTTCAAGAGAGCAAGAGTTGCACCCCTTCTGAAAAAACCTACACTCGATCCCTCCGATGTCAACAATTACAGACCAGTATCCCTTCTTTCTTTTCTCTCCAAAACTCTTGAACGTGCCGTCCTTGGCCAGCTCTCCCGCTATCTCTCTCTGAATGACCTTCTTGATCCAAATCAGTCAGGTTTCAAGACTAGTCATTCAACTGAGACTGCTCTCCTCTGTATCACGGAGGCGCTCCGTACTGCTAAAGCTAACTCTCTCTCCTCTTCTCTCATCCTTCTAGATCTATCGGCTGCCTTCGATACTGTGAACCATCAGATCCTCCTCTCCACCCTCTCCGAGTTGGGCATCTCCGGCGCGGCCCACGCTTGGATTGCGTCCTACCTGACAGGTCGCTCCTACCAGGTGGCGTGGCGAGAATCTGTCTCCTCGCCACGCGCTCTCACCACTGGTGTCCCCCAGGGCTCTGTTCTAGGCCCTCTCCTATTCTCGCTATACACCAAGTCACTTGGCTCTGTCATAACCTCACATGGTCTCTCCTATCATTGCTATGCAGACGACACACAATTAATCTTCTCCTTTCCCCCTTCTGATGACCAGGTGGCAAATCGCATCTCTGCATGTCTGGCATGTCTGGCAGACATATCAGTGTGGATGACGGATCACCACCTCAAGCTGAACCTCGGCAAGGCGGAGCTGCTCTTCCTCCCGGGGAAGGACTGCCCGTTCCATGATCTCGCCATCACGGTTGACAACTCCATTGTGTCCTCCTCCCAGAGCGCTAAGAACCTTGGCGTGATCCTGGACAACACCCTGTCGTTCTCAACCAACATCAAGGCGGTGGCCCGTTCCTGTAGGTTCATGCTCTACAACATCCGCAGAATACGACCCTGCCTCACACAGGAAGCGGCGCAGGTCCTAATCCAGGCACTTGTCATCTCCCGTCTGGATTACTGCAACTCGCTGTTGGCTGGGCTCCCTGCCTGTGCCATTAAACCCCTTCAACTCATCCAGAACGCCACAGCCCGTCTGGTGTTCAACCTTCCCAAGTTCTCTCACGTCACCCCGCTCCTCCGTTCTCTCCACTGGCTTCCAGTTGAAGCTCGCATCCGCTACAAGACCATGGTGCTTGCCTACGGAGCTGTGAGGGGAACGGCACCTCAGTACCTCCAGGCTCTGATCAGGCCCTACACCCAAACAAGGGCACTGCGTTCATCCACCTCTGGCCTGCTCGCCTCCCTACCACTGAGGAAGTACAGCTCCCGCTCAGCCCAGTCAAAACTGTTCGCTGCTCTGGCCCCCCAATGGTGGAACAAACTCCCTCACGACGCCAGGACAGCGGAGTCAATCACCACCTTTCGGAGACACCTGAAACCCCACCTCTTTAAGGAATACCTAGGATAGGATAAGTAATCCCTCTCACCCCCCTTTAAGATCTAGATGCACTATTGTAAAGTGACTGTTCCACTCGATGTCATAAGGTGAATGCACCAATTTGTAAGTCGCTCTGGATAAGAGCGTCTGCTAAATGACTAAATGTAAATGTAATGCTGCAAGGAGGCATGATGACTGCAGATGTGGCCAGGGCAATAAATTGCAATGTCCGTAATGAGAGACGCCTAACACAGGGTTACAGGGAGACAGAACGGACAGGTGATCATCCTTGCAGTGGCAGACCACGTGTAACAACACCTGCCCAAGTTACACCAGGAACGCACAATCCCTCCATCAGTGCTCACACTGTCCGCAATAGGCTGAGAGAGGCTGGACTGAGGGCTTGTAGGCCTGTTGTAAGGCAGGTCCTCCCCCCGTTGCCTATGGGCACAAACCCACCGTTGCAGGACCAGACAGGACTGGCTCATCACTGACGAGTCACGGTTTTGTCTCACCAGGATTCGCGTTTATCGTCAAAGGAATGAGCGTGACACCGAGGCCTGTACTCTGGAGCAGGATCGATTTGGAGGTGGATGGCCTGGGGCGGTGTGTCACAGCATCATTGGACTGAGCTTGTTGTCATTGCAGGCAGTCTCAACGCTGTGCATTACAGGGAGAGGTTGCATCCTCCTCCCTCATGTGGTACACTTCCTGCAGGCTCATCCTGACATGACCCTCCAGCATGACAATTCCATCAGCCATACTGCTCGTTCTGTGCGGGATTTCCTGCAAGACAGGAATGTCAGTGTTCCGCCATGGCCAGCGAAGAGCCCAGATCTCAATCTCATTGAGCACGTCTGGGACTTGTTGGATTGGAGGTTGAGGTCTAGGGCCATTCCCCCCCAAATGTCCGGGAGCGTGCAGGTGCCTTGGTGGAAGTGTGGGGTAACATCTCACAGCAATAACTGGCAAATCTGGTGCAGTCCATGAGGATGAGGTGCACTGCAGTACTTAATGCAGCTGGTGGTCACACCAGATACTGACTGTTACTTTTGATTTTGACACCCCTTTGTTCAGGGACACATTATTCCATTTCTGTTAGCCACATATCTGTGGAACTTGTTCAGTTTATGTCTCAGTTGTTGAATCTTATGTTCATACAAATATTTACACACAGTTGACAGTGAGAGGACGTTTATTTTTTTTTGCTGAGTTTACTTAAATCCGAACTGGTCCTCTAGCAGATTAGTAAGAATGGCCCACCCCATCTTCAAGTATGTCATTTTCTCCTTTATTCAGATTTCAATTCAATTCTCACTTTGAAAATTTGAAAATGAAAAATGAAATAATTTCCAAAATATCGCTATTTTTAAATATATGGAAATGTTTGCTCTACTCAAAATTACAACCACCTAATTGCAGCATTAAGGCAAAAATGGAGGCAAGTGGAAGGGGGAGAAAATAAGTAACTTATCCGTCTGCCCTGCATTAAAGACCAAAATTGGTAAAGACAATTGTGATAAATAAAAATGTATACCAGTTTCATTTAAGGACCAAAATACTGACAGCTGTACCATGCAAAATAGTTGGGATTCTCTATGTACCGATTCCATGGCACATTGTTTATGAACTGATACACAGAACAACACTGTGTTCAAAACGTAGAAATGTTCCATTTAAAATGATTATACAAAATTCTTGCAACCAATAGAATGTTATATATGAGAGATACAACCATCCCAGCTCTGCAACATTTACCTGGAGCTAACTCTGCAAATAGCACTGCTGGGTGATTTAAAAAGCCATAGTCAATCGATTAATAATATAATAATAATCTTAGCAAAAGTGTTTATCTTTAATTTGTAGAATCTATGAGAATAGAAAGGTTCGACAGATTTGTACCTTGTCAGCTCGGGGGTTTGAACTTGCAACCTTCCGGTTACTAGTCCAACGCTCTAACCACTAGGCTACCGTGCTGCCCAGGATTGCATGCGTCTGCGTTGCCAAGCGCTAAAATAGAAGTTGCTTCTATGGCGCAGAACGTGCAGCAAGTCCTGCCTCTCCCATCTCCTCATTGGCTTTTAGAAGCATTTGCCCGATGCCATCTCCTCATTGGTTATACCCACGCGGGTGATTGAGGTCAGTGGTGGTAATACACCTTATGAAAGTTAGTTGCCAATCGTCATATAAAGTCCAGAGAATAAAAAGCCTGGAAGGAGGAGAGATGACTAGAAACGATTCAGTTGACCGTTTTATGTGTGGATTAATTGTCGGAGTAGAGAAATAACAACTCAACATTCATAACAAATTAGCTAGCAACAGCAAGCTAGCTAAATAGGACAAATTAGCTAGCAACAGCAAGCTAGCTAAATAGGACAAATTAGCTAGCAACAGCAAGCTAGCTAAATAGGACAAATTAGCTAGCAACTGCAAGCTAGCTAAAAAGGACAAATTAGCTAGCAACTGCAAGCTAGCTAACTAAATTGCCATACATGTTTAATGCTTTCCCGACCTGTCCCCAAATTAATATAATTGTTTCAGGGTTTGTTTTGATATTTCAACCTGCGTTTCGTGATCGCATTTGATGTGGGGGGACAAAATACATTTGCACACGATGGCGCAAGCGGATATGGTGTTACACTATTGTTCTCAATTCAATCACCTTCATCCTCATCATTCAGTTAGTGAAATTAAATTTTGAAGAGTCGTGCACAATTATCAGTTATTATCAGTTTCTATTTGGTTTATGTCACCCATTCATTGTCAGAGACACAGTAACGCCTTGGACCCAAAAAATCATAATACGTGTTCTAACTCCCCTTGCGCTGGGCTTCAGAAATGAAGCAGTGATGCATGGTTACCGTACCAAACCACAAATGACCTCTAAATCCCGCAGCATAATCTCAAAACGTTTGAGTCGAGCAACCATAAGAACGAATCGAGGCGGTCGGTCACATATTACCATACGCATTTATATATTCCTGCTACCAGTCTCTTTTCAGCCATGTTTACATGTATATCCTACTACCAGTCACGTTTTTATGTATAAACCCACCTCAACCACTCCAGTAGCCCTGCACATTGAATAAGGTACTGGCACTGACCTGGACTGTATTCAAACTTGCATTCTCGTGTTTCTTCAACTCTCATTGTCGTTATTGTATGGCTTTTGTTTTTGCTTTCATTTTGTATTCTATTTCCTATTAATATCTACCGTATATTATTACTGTTGGAAAGAGCTCTCAAGGTAAGTATTTCACTGTGCCGTTCTACACCTGTTGTATCTTGTGCATGTGGAAATCCTTGTAGATAACAGAAGGATGTAGGATGTTTTTAAAGTTTTAGCCATTACCTACTACTTCCAGCAAACAAGTATCTTATATTATGTGTGTGTGTATTAATCTCTCACCTCTACAGCAGCCTTTGCCCTTACAAACTCCTCCTCCTGGGAATGATGTCTGCCCGAGAGGTGACGGAGACTGGGCCGCACTTGTCGGGGTACTGGGTCCTGTAGGACACAGAAATGTGTACGTACACACACACACGCACACACACACAGAAATGCAAGATCAGCAAAAAACACCTCACCTTTGACTGTGTGAGGGGTCACACTTATAATCCCAGAAGGCAATGGAGACACCAATACATCATTTCAAATTGCTTTCGATACATCCTCACACTTTGTGGTGAAACTTGACCTGTATATGGTTATTTTCAAGGAAGATACCATAACATCACATCATTTTCTATTAGTATACATGTTAATGGAGGTTCTGTAGACCTTTAGTGCTGATATGTGGTCCTCGTCATCAATGCTATTGACTTCAAATGAGTTTTTCACAGATGGATTTGTTTTAAACTCTGCTGACCTGGGGGAGAAAGAAGGGTAAACATTTCTGGTATCGAAAGGAACGGTATACTCCTACAATATACTCTAACACTACAGTTGTACAACAAAATAATACAAAAAATCTGTTCACAACCACTATTCATATTTCTAGTAATATTTAATTTTTATGTTTTGTTTCCTGTAACTTATAACACATAATTGATTGAACTCTATTTCTAACACGTTAAGGCTTGACGTTTAAAGTGGACAAGGTGGAAAGTATAGCCATGGTAGGCCGTCAATGTAAATAAGAATTTGTTCTTAACTGACTTGCCTAGCTAAATAAAAGGTTAAATAATAAATAAATAAAGCCTTTTACAGGCTTATAAAAATGTCTTTACCATATTAATTCACTGGAGGAGTGGTGTGAGGTGCACTTATTTTCGTATCGTCTCTTCCTGCTGTCATTCAGGGCACCTTCAGGGTGAAGATTCACTTCCTCCCATTTCTCCAAAGGAGAAGAGGAACTGACTGAGCAGAAGGAATAAAGGGTGCAGAACTGTTAGCAAAATGTTATCCAACAACATGGACAAGAACATAGAACTGTTAGCAAAATGCTATCCACAAGATATAGACAGAAACATAGAACTGTTAGCATAATGCTATCCAACAACATGGACAAGAACATAGAACTGTTAGCATAATGCTATCCAACAACATGGACAAGAACATAGAACTGTTAGCAAAATGTTATCCAACAACATGGACAAGAACATAGAACTGTTAGCAAAATGCTATCCACAAGATATAGACAGAAACATAGAACTGTTAGCATAATGCTTTCCACAAGATATAGACAGAAACATAGAACTGTTAGCATAATGCTATCCACAAGATATAGACAGAAACATAGAACTGTTAGCATAATGCTATCCAACAACATGGACAAGAACATAGAACTGTTAGCAAAATGCTATCTACAAGATATAGACAGAAACATAGAACTGTTAGCAAAATGTTATCCAACAACATGGACAAGAACATAGAACTGTTAGCAAAATGCTATCCACAAGATATAGACAGAAACATAGAACTGTTAGCATAATGCTATCCAACAACATGGACAAGAACATAGAACTGTTTGCATAATGCTATCCACAAAGTACTGTTAGCATAGTGCTTTCCAACAATAGGAACATAACAGTGGTGCAAATTTTCACACAAACCATACTAGAGCATATTCCAAGTAATCACATACAGTGGGGCAAAAAAAAGTATTTAGTCAGCCACCAATTGTGCAAGTTATCCCACTTAAAAGATGAGGCCTGTAATTTTCATCATAGGTACACTTCAACTATGACAGACAAAATGAGAAGAAAAAAATCCAGAAAATCA
>NW_025753599.1:0-5000 GCF_021184085.1 Oncorhynchus gorbuscha
TCGTATAACTAGTATTAATCTGAGCTGCAGTCGTATAAGTAGTATTAATCTGAGCTGCATTCGTATAACTAGTATTAATCTGAGCTGCAGTAGTAAAACTAGTATTAATCTGAGCTGCAGTAGTATAGCTCTACTATTAATCTGAGCTACGTTATTAGAGCAGAAGTCTTAAAAAGAGGGCCGTATTAGAGAGCATGGTAGGGCTAGTGATCAAGCTTTGGTCTTAATTGAAGTGAATTATAACGCTCACCACCCTTTTTTTAATTTTTTTATTTCACCTTTATTTAACCAGGTAGGCAAGTTGAGAACAAGTTCTCATTTACAATTGCGATCTGGCTAAGATAAAGCAAAGCAGTTCCACACACAACAACACAGAGTTACACATGGAGTAAAACAAACATACAGTCAATAATACAGTAGAAACAAGACTATATACGATGTGAGCAAATGAGGTGAGATAAGGGAGGTAAAGGCAAAAAAAGGCCATGGTGACAAAGTAAATACAATATAGCAAGTAAAACACTGGAATGGTAGATTTGCAATGGAAGAATGTGCAAAGTAGAAATAAAAATCACGGGGTGCAAAGGAGCCAAATTAATTAATTAATTAAATACAGTAGGGAAAGGGGTAGTTGTTTGGGCTAAATTATAGGTGGGCTATGTACAGGTGCAGTAATCTGTGAGCTGCTCTGACAGTTGGTGCTTAAGGCTAGTGAGGGAGTTAAGTGTTTCCAGTTTCAGAGATTTTTGTAGTTCGTTCCAGTCATTGGCAGCAGAGAACTGGAAGGAGACGCGGCCAAAGAAAGAATTGGTTTTGGGGGTGACTAGAGAGATATACCTGCTGGAGCATGTGCTACAGGTGGGAGATGCTATGGTGACCAGCGAGCTGAGATAAGGGGGGACTTTACCTAGCAGGGTCTTGTAGATGACATGGAGCCAGTGGGTTTGGCGACGAGTATGAAGCGAGGGCCAGCCAACGAGAGCGTACAGGTCGCAATGGTGGGTAGTATATGGGGCTTTGGTGATGAAACGAATTGCACTGTGATAGACTGCATCCAATTTGTTGAGTAGGGTATTGGAGGCTATTTTGTAAATGACATCGCCAAAGTCAAGGATTGGTAGGATGGTCAGTTTTACAAGGGTGTGTTTGGCAGCATGAGTGAAGGAAGCTTTGTTGCGAAATAGGAAGCCAATTCTAGATTTAACTTTGTATTGGAGATGTTTGATATGTATTTGTAGTTGTCCACGTATTCTAAGTCAGAGCCGTCCAGAGTAGTGATGTTGGACAGGCGGGCAGGTGCAGGTAGCGATCGGTTGAAGAGCATGCATTTAGTTTTACTTGTATTTAAGAGCAATTGGAGGCCACGAAAGGAGCGTTGTATGGCATTGAAGCTTGCCTGGAGGGTTGTTAACACAGTGTCCAAAGAAGGGCTCAAGAAGGGCTCGTGTACAGAATGGTGTCGTCTGCGTAGAGGTGGATCAGAGACTCACCAGCAGCAAGAGCGGCCTCATTGATGTATACAGAGAAGAGAGTCGGTCCAAGAATTGAACCCTGTGGCACCCCCATAGAGACTGCCAGAGGTCCGGACAGCATACCCTCTGATTTGACACACTGAACTCTATCAGAGAAGTAGTTGGTGAACCAGGCGAGGCAATCATTTGAGAAACCAAGGCTGTCGAGTCTGCCGATAAGGATGTGGTGATTGACAGAGTCGAAAGCCTTGGCCAGATCAATGAATGCGGCTGCACAGTAATGTTTCTTATCAATGGCGGTTAAGATATCGTTTAGGACCTTGGAGCGTGGCTGAGGTGCACCCATGACCAGCTCTGAAACCAGATTGCATAGCAGAGAAGGTATGGTGAGATTCGAAATGGTCGGTAATCTGTTTGTTGACTTGGCTTTCGAAGACCTTAGAAAGGCATGGTAGGATAGATATAGGTCTGTAGCAGTTTGGGTCAAGAGTGTCCCCCCCCTTTGAAGAGGGGCATGACTGCAGCTACTTTCCAATCTTTGGGAATCTCAGACGACACGAAAGAGAGGTTGAACAGGCTCGTAATAAGGGTGGCAACAATTTCGGCAGATATATATATTTTTTAAAACTTTTATTAAACTTGGCAAGTCAGTTAAGAACAAATTCTTATTTTCAAAGACCGCCTAGGAACAGTGGGTAACTGCCTGTTCAGGGGCAGAACGACAGATTTGTACCTTGTCAGCTCGGGGATTTGAACATGCAACCTTTCGTTTACTAGTCCAACTCTCTAACCTCTAGGCTACCCGCCACCTGTAGAAAGAAAGGGTCCAGATTGTCTAGCCCGGCTGATTTGTAGGGGTCCAGATTTTGCAGCTCTTTCCGAACATCATCTGAGAGGATTTGGGAAAATGAGAAATGGGGAAGGCTTGGGCGAGTTGCTGTGTTGGGTGCAGTGCTGTTGACCGGGGTAGGAGTAGGGAGACTGCATCACTCCCTTGGCCTGTGGTGACATTGAGGGAGGGATTGGAGAGATAAGAGGAGTGGAGTGTGAGTGATTTGGCTGTCAGTCATGTTTTAATGAAGATCACTGCTAGCCGTAGTGGTGTCTCCATTGAAGGTGAGCTAGTAATTGCGTTAGACTCTGGAAAAGGGAGGACCGCTCTTCCCATCCCTCTGACTTCAAAATGGTGAAAGCCCGGAATGGCAATACAATGGCAATGACCAAGCTAAAATGGGTTATAGCCTTCTAGAGATCTCCATCTATCTATGTGGTGCAGGGGCCCAAAGTCATGCCCTCTGTAATGACACAGCACCTCCTACTGTTATGGGGACAGCACCTCATACTTTTATGGGGACAGCACCTCCTACTGTTATGGGGACAGCACCTCCTACTGTTATGGGGACAGCACCTCCTACTGTTATGGGGACAGCACCTCTTATTGTTATGGGGACAGCACCTCCTACTGATAGGAGGACAGCACCTCCTACTGATAGGAGGACAGCACCTCCTACTGATAGGAGGACAGCACCTCCTACTGATAGGAGGGCAGCACCTCCTACTGATAGGAGGACAGCAACTCCTACTGATAGGAGGACAGCAACTCCTACTGATAGGAGGACAGCAACTCCTACTGATAGGAGGACAGCAACTCCTACTGATAGGAGGACAGCAACTCCTACTGATAGGAGGACAGCAACTCCTACTGATAGGAGGACAGCAACTCCTACTGATAGGAGGAGAGCACCCCCTACTGATAGGAGGAGAGCACCCCCTACTGATAGGAGGAGAGCACCTCCTACTGTTATGGGGACAAGACTTACTGTTATGGGGACAACACTATCTACTGTTATGGGGACAGCACCTCCTACTGTTATGGGGACAGCACCTCCTACTGTTATGGGGACAGCACCTCCTACTGTTATGGGGACAGCACCTCCTACTGTTATGGGGACAGCACCTCCTACTGTTATGGGGACAGCACCTCCTACTGTTATGGGGACAGCACCCTGTACTGTTATGGGGACAGCACCCTGTACTGTTATGGGGACAGCACCCTGTACTGTTATGGGGACAGCACCTGCTACTGTTATGGGGACAGCACCTGCTACTGTTATGGGGACAGCACCTGCTACTGTTATGGGGACAGCACCTGCTACTGTTATGGGGACAGCATCTGCTACTGTTATGGGGACAGCACCTGCTACTGTTATGGGGACAGCACCTCCTACTGTTATGGGGACAAGACCTACTGATCGGAGGACAGCACCTCCTACAGATAGGAGGACAGCACCCCCTACAGATAGGACAACACCTCCTACAGATAGGAGCACAGCACCTCCTACTGTTATGGGGACAAGACCTCCTACTGATAGGAATGTGACCTGACTAGGAAAAACTCTTGGCCCAGGAGTTGTGGGCCACATATGCTGTGCATATGGTAATATGTCACTTTAAGACCCTATCCATGTGTGTTTGTCCTCTGTCCAGGTAATTCCCAGATGGGGGCGACCATAGTGGACGCCTTAGACAGCCTGTACATGATGGGCCTCCACGACGAGTTCAAGGATGGACAGGAGTGGATCGAGCAGAACCTGGACTTCAGTGTGGTGAGTAGAGAACAAACCTTTTAGTTCCTGTACTCACTCCAGGAGTAAAACAGTTGCACTTAGCCTCCTTCTGGCCTGTAGGCTTCAGTGCCATACTGTTCAGAGAACCCTCAGAGAACCAAAAACCAGCAAACAACATGTTTGATGCCACTTGTACCTGGAAATTAGATTTACTAACAGCCATACAGCCAGGGGGTGCTAGAGTGACAGACTCACAGTCAGCAGATATGAGTTGCACTTTGCAGAAATCCCAGGCTACAGACAGAATGCACTCTTGTTTTATCTCTGACCGGTAGTGAAGCCTGTTGATACATGAGAAGAGGAGCGTCTAGCGTTGCTGTGATGGGAGGGAGGGAGAACTGGACACCCGCTGGTAACCAGGAGACTGGAGTAGGAGTCATGGAAACGATGTGGGCAGGGAGAGCGTTGAAGACTGTGCTGATGCAGAACACAGACCTGGGGAGTGTAGAGCCCACAAACCAGACACATATCAGGGTATATTGTGTACAATCAGTGTATACCCTCAATACCAGTCAGCTTCTCTCTCTGAGCATCTTCACCTCGGTCTTGGTTCTCTGCTCTACACATTTTTCTCTCTCTTTCTCTCCCATGATGGAGTTATTAAAGCCCTGCTGAACTAATGACATCGCAGGCAAAGTGTTTGTGTTTCTGACTGGCTGATGCTGTGAGAGGTAATTAACTTCTGGACCCATCTGGTCAGCTCTGGGGGAGAGAGAGAGAGATAGAGAGAGAGACTGAATGGGAGGGAGAGGGAGAGAGATAGAGAGACTGAATGGGAGGGAGAGGGAGAGAGATAGAGAGAGAGACTGAATGGGAGGGAGAGAGAGAGAGATAGAGAGAGAGACTGAATGGGAGGGAGAGAGAGACAGATAGAGAGAGACTGAATGGGAGGGAGGGAGAG
>NW_025753600.1:0-10437 GCF_021184085.1 Oncorhynchus gorbuscha
TGGTAGCCTGTTTCTGCAATCTTCTTGGTAGCCTGTTTCTGCAGTCTGCTTGGTAGCCTGTTTCTACACCCTCTCTGCCTAGCTGGAAGGAACTGATATAAAATGTATATAAATGGTTTATTTACATAATATATACACTACCGTTCAAAAGTTTGGGGTCATTTAGACATGTCCTTGTTTTTTTCTTCATCTCCCTCTCTACCTGTCTCCTTCATCTCCCCCTGTCAATCTGTATCTCTCTCTACCTCTCTCCTTCATCTCCCCCTGTCAATCTGTATCTCTCTCTACCTGTCTCCTTCATCTCCCCCTGTCAATCTGTATCTCTCTCTACCTCTCTCCTTCATCTCCCCCTGTCAATCTGTATCTCTCTCTACCTCTCTCCTTTATCTCCCCCTGTCAATCTGTATCTCTCTCTACCTCTCTCCTTTATCTCCCCCTGTCAATCTGTATCTCTCTCTACCTCTCTCCTTCATCTCCCCCTGTCATTCTGTATCTCTCTCTACCTCTCTCCTTTATCTCCCCCTGTCAATCTGTATCTCTCTCTACCTCTCTCCTTTATCTCCCCCTTCATCTCCCTCTGTCAATCTGTATCTCTCTCTACCTCTCTCCTTTATATCTCCCTTCATCTCCGTCTGTCAATCTGTATCTCTCTCTACCTCTCTCCTTCATCTCCCCCTGTCAATCTATATATCTCTCTACCTCTCTCCTTTATCTCCCCATGTCAATCTGTATCTCTCTCTACCTCTCTCCTTTATCTGTCCATCTCCCTCTGTTAATCTGTATCTCTCTCTACCTCTCTCCTTCATCTCCCCCTGTCAATCTATATCTCTCTCTACCTCTCTCCTTTATCTCCCCATGTCAATCTGTATCTCTCTCTACCTCTCTCCTTTATCTCCCCATGTCAATCTGTATCTCTCTCTACTCTCTCCTTTATCTCCCCATGTCAATCTGTATCTCTCTCTACCTCTCTCCTTTATCTCCCCATGTCAATCTGTATCTCTCTCTACCTCTCTCCTTCATCTCCCCCTGTCAATCTGTATCTCTCTCTACCTCTCTCCTTTATCTCTCCCTTCATCTCCCTCTGTAAATCTGTATCTCTCTCCCCATCTCCCCCTATCAATCTGTATCTCTCTATCCTTTATCTCTCCCTCAATCTCTTTAAAAGGCTCCCCTCTCTCTCACTTCCCCTCATCCCTTGCTTCGTCCTTCTCATCTTCCTCAGACTATATTTATCAGTCTTTCTTGCCAGCTGCTAGCAACCAAGGCCAGCAGAGCTAGATCCATCTCTCTGTGGCTGCTCACTGTCAAAGGTGTGTATGTGTGTGTAATATCCCAGACATACTCGCTATGACACAAAGAGAGAGTAAAAATCCTGGGCCACAGCTGTCTGTCTGTCTCTCTCCCCACCTCTCTCCCTCTTCATATTGGTTGACCTCCCCTGTTCCTCCTGTTTTGTTCTCTCTGTTTCCCTCCCTCCCTGACTCCCCAATTCCTTCTCTCTGTTTCCCTCCCTCCCTGTCTCCGCCATTCCTTCTCTCGGTTTCCCTCCCTCCCTGTCTCCCCCATTCTTTCTCTCTGTTTCCCTCCCTCCCTAGTCTCCCCCATTCCTTCTCTCTGTTTCCCTCCCTCCCTGTCTCCCCCATTCCTTCTCTCTGTTTCCTCCCTCCCTGACTCCCCCATTCCTTCTCTCTGTTTCCCTCCCTCCCTGTCTCTCCCATTCCTTCTCTCTGTTTCCCTCCCTCCCTGACTCCCCCATTCCTTCTCTCTGTTTCCCTCCCTCCCTGTCTCCCCCATTCCTTCTCTCTGTTTCCCTCCCTCCCTGTCTCCCCCATTCCTTCTCTCTGTTTCCCTCCCTCCCTGTCTCCCCCCTTCCTTCTCTCTGTTTCCTCCCTCCCTGTCTCCCCCATTCCTTCTTCTCTGTTTCCCTCCCTCCCTGTCTCCCCCATTCCTTCTCTCTGTTTCCCTCCCTCCCTGTCTCCCCCATTCCTTCTCTCTGTTTCCTCCCTCCCTGACTCCCCCATTCCTTCTCTCTGTTTCCCTCCCTCCCTGACTCCCCCATTCCTTCTCTCGGTATCCCTCCCTCCCTGACTCCCCCATTCCTTCTCTCTGTTTCCCTCCCTCCCTGTCTCCCCCATTCCTTCTCTCTGTTTCCTCCCTCCCTGACTCCACCATTCCTTCTCTCTGTTTCCTCCCTCCCTGACTCCCCCATTCCTTCTCTCTGTTTCCCTCCCTCCCTGACTCCCCATTCCTTCTCTCTGTTTCCCTCCCTCCCTGTCTCCCCCATTCCTTCTCTCTGTTTCCTCCCTCCCTGACTCCCCCATTCCTTCTCTCTGTTTCCCTCCCTCCCTGTCTCCCCATTCATTCTCTCTGTTTCCCTCCCTCCCTGACTCCCCCATTCCTTCTCTCTGTTCATCATGCTGTTTCCCCATCTATTGCATTACCCTGCATCAGCACTTTCCTGAAGTATGGACATGCTACAGAGAGGGGGAAAGGGAGAGAGAGAGGGAGGCAGAGAGCGGGAAATGGAGAGAGAGAGGGAGGCAGAGAGAGAGAGGCGGAGAGGGGGAAATGGAGAGAGAGAGGAGGCAGAGAGGGGAAATGGAGAGAGAGAGGCGGAGAGGGGGAAATGGAGAGAGAGAGGGAGGCAGAGAGGGGGAAATGGAGAGAGAGAGGCGGAGAGGGGGAAATGGAGAGAGAGGCGGAGGAGAGGGGAAATGGAGAGAGAGAGGGAGGCAGAGAGGGGGAAATGGAGAGAGAGGGAGGCAGAGAGGGAGGCAGAGAGTGGAAATGGAGAGAGAGAGGAGGCAGAGAGGGGGAAATGGAGAGAGAGAGGGAGGCAGAGAGGGTGAAATGGAGAGAGAGAGGGAGGCAGAGAGGGAGGCAGAGAGGGAGACAGAGAGGGAGGCAGAGAGGGGGAAAAGGAGAGAGAGAGGGAGGCAAAGAGGGAGACAGAGAGGGAGACAGAGAGAGAGGCAGAAATGGAGGCAGAGAGGAGGCAGAGAGGAGGCAGAGAGGGAGGCAGAGAGGGAGGCAGAGAGGGGAAATGGAAACAGCAACGTAAGTCTGTCTGTGTTAAATAAGGAGACGACGGACCAACGGAAGGATAGAGGGTTAATCAAGGGCAAGGCAGAGACAGAAAGACAGATGAAAAGACTCTTCTAGAGAGAGAGAAGTGAAAGCAGCTCAGTTTTAAATAGTCCATGTGCTTTTCAGCAGCAGGTGGAGCGTTTACACCCCATGACAGGTGAGATATGAGTTACAACTCAGTGTGTATATTGTGAGCGTGTCTGAGGCCCTGTGGTTTCATGTCTTAGTGGACATGTCTGGATTACAATACCAAGCCAAAGCAAATAACATGCCATACACAGTCTATCTAACGGGAACACTCGACCGACACGCATGGCCCTCGATGTTGAAACTCCGTTACCTTGGTAACATGGAGACCTCGAGAGGGGATGAAGGGAAGAAGAAAGGAGAGAGAGAGAGATCTTGAAGTACAGTATGAGATGGATGTAGCCTACATGGACTGACTGACACACACAGGCTCTTTCTGGTGTTGCATACTATGTTTAGTATGGGCCCTAAATCCATACTTCATCATCACATAACACCATCTACAAAGGAGTTAGAAAAGGTCTAGTTAGAACTGTACACTCAGAGAAAAAGGGTTCAAGAGAGTTCTTTGGCAGCACCTTTTTGAACCAAAAAGGGTTATCCTTTCCACAAAGAGTTCTACCTGAGCCAAAAGAGTTCTCTGGAGCCAAAAGAGTTCTACCTGGAGCCAAAAATGTTCTACTCCTTGGAACCAAAAATGGTTCTACCTGGAGCCAAATGGTTCAAAATGGTTTACCTGAACAAAAATGGTTCTACCTTGAACAAAATGGGTTGATTAAAATGGTTCTAACTCACCCTTATTTCATAACACACATGCTGGGACATAATCTATCTTCACCTCTTAGGTTTTACATTATAACATGCTGGGACATAATCTATCTTCACCTCTTAGGTTTGACCTTTTTATGTTCTTCTGTAGTAGAATATATTTAGGGATGATTCCATGGGGCCTCCCTTCTCTGCTTCTCTGGGTGTGAAGTAACAGTGAATCCCAGCAAAAATGTTCTCACTTCTCTGCTTTCTGTGAAGTAATAGTGAATCCCGGCAAAATGTTCTCACTTCTCTGCTTCTGGTGTGAAGTAACAGTGAATCCCGGCAAAATGTTCTCACTTCTGCTTCTCTGGGTGTGAAGTAATAGTGAATCCCGCAAAATGTCTCCCTACTTCTCTGCTTCTCTGGTGTATGCAATAGTGAATCCCGCAAAATGTTCTCAATTTCTCTGCTTCTCTGGTGTGAAGTAATAGAATCCGGCAAATGTTCTCACTTCTCTGCTTCTCTGGGTGTGAAGTAATAGTGAATCCCGGCAAAAACTGCTTCTCTGGTATAATAGTGAATCTCCACTTCTCTGCTTTTCTGGGTGTGAAGTAATAGTGAACCCGAAAAAAATGTTCTCACTCTTCTTCTCTGGGTGTGAAGTAATAGTGAATCCCGGCAAAATGTTCTCACTTCTCTGCTTCTCTGGGTGTGAAGTAACAGTGAATCCGGCAAAATGTTCTCACTTCTCTGCTTCTCTGGTGTGAAGTAATAGTGAATCCCCAAATGTTCTCACTTCTGCTTCTAAAAGTGGAAGTAAGACAGTGAATCCCGCAAAATAAGTTCTCACTTCTCTGCTTCTCTGTGTGAAGTAACAGGTGAATCCCGCAAAATGCTCCTCACTTCTTCTTCTGGTGAAGTAAATAGTGAATCCCGGCAAAATGTTCTCACTTCTCTGCTTCTCAGTGAAGTAACAGTGAATCCCGCAAATGTTCTCACTTTCTGCTTCTCTGGTGTGAAGTAATAGTGAATCCCGCAAAATGTTCTCACTTCTCTGCTTCTCTGGGTGTGAAGTAATAGTGAATCCCGGCAAAATGTTCTCACTTCTCTGCTTCTCTGGGTGTGAAGTAATAGTGAATCCCGGCAAAATGTTCTCACTTCTCTTCTTCTCTGGGTGTGAAGTAATAGTGAATCCCGGCAAAATGTTCTCACTTCTCTGCTTCTCTGGGTGTGAAGTAACAGTGAATCCCGGCAAAATGTTCTCACTTCTCTGCTTCTCTGGTGTGAAGTAATAGTGAATCCCGGCAAAATGTTCTCACTTCTCTGCTTCTCTGGGTGTGAAGTAATAGTGAATCCCGGCAAAATGTTCTCACTTCTCTGCTTCTCTGGGTGTGAAGTAATAGTGAATCCCGGCAAAATGTTCTCACTTCTCTTCTTCTCTGGGTGTGAAGTAACAGTGAATCCCGGCAAAATGTTCTCACTTCTCTGCTTCTCTGGTGTGAAGTAATAGTGAATCCCGGCAAAATGTTCTCACTTCTCTGCTTCTCTGGGTGTGAAGTAACAGTGAATCCCGGCAAAATGTTCTCACTTCTCTGCTTCTCTGGTGTGAAGTAATAGTGAATCCCGGCAAAATGTTCTCACTTCTCTGCTTCTCTGGGTGTGAAGTAATAGTGAATCCCGGCAAAATGTTCTCACTTCTCTGCTTCTCTGGTGTGAAGTAATAGTGAATCCCGGCAAAATGTTCTCACTTCTCTGCTTCTCTGGTGTGAAGTAATAGTGAATCCCGGCAAAATGTTCTCACTTCTCTGCTTCTCTGGTGTGAAGTAATAGTGAATCCCGGCAAAATGTTCTCACTTCTCTGCTTCTCTGGTGTGAAGTAATAGTGAATCCCGGCAAAATGTTCTCACTTCTCTGCTTCTCTGGTGTGAAGTAATAGTGAATCCCGGCAAAATGTTCTCACTTCTCTGCTTCTCTGGTGTGAAGTAATAGTGAATCCCGGCAAAATGTTCTCACTTCTCTGCTTCTCTGGTGTGAAGTAATAGTGAACTCCGCAAATGTTCTCACTTCTCTGCTTCTGTGTGAAGTAATAGTGAATCCCGCAAAATGTTCTCACTTCTTGCTTCCTTCTGTGTGAAGTAATAGTGAATCCCGGCAAAATGTTCTCACTTCTCTGCTTTCCTGGTGGAAGTGTATGAATCCCGCAAAATGTTCTCACTTCTCTGCTTCTCTGGTGTGAAGTAATAGTGAATCCCGGCAAAATGTTCTCACTTCTTCTGCTTCTCTGGTGTGAAGTAATAGTGAATCCCGGCAAATGTTCTCACTTCTCTGCTTCTCTGGTGTGAAGTAATAGTGAATCCGCAAAATGTTCTCACTTTCTGCTTCTCTGGTGTGAAGTAATAGTGAATCCCGGCAAAATGTTCTCACTTCTCTGCTTCTCTGGTGTGAGTAATAGTGAATCCCGGCAAAATGTTCTCACTTCTCTGCTTCTCTCAGGAAGTAATAGGCAGATCCCGGCAAAATGTTCTCAATTTCTGAATTTTTGTTGGTTTACATTCATGTACAAGGACACACCTAACAGCATACACATAATATGTATATGTGCAAAAGGGCATAAAACGTACACACACACACACACACACTCACTCACTCACTCACCATCGCTACCACTCACCACTAACCACCACTCACCACCACTCACCACTCACTCATCATCATCGACTCATCGACGCCGCGACGCACGACGGCTAAACACCGCTCGCTCACACACCAACTGATGTGACCTTTTGTGTTAAAAACACACTTTGGATGTCTAGGCTTGGAACAGCCAGGTTATGGGTCTAGTGTGTGTTTCTATTATGGGCTTCACCACTTGTGTCCAAATACATATCTACATTTCATCACGGGGGATTTGACGCGACACACACACACACACACTCGGTTTCAAATTGTCTGTGTAGTCAGTTGGCCACACAGTGTGAGAATATAGAGGGAATCGATATGTCCTCTGTCATCTCTTTAAATGCCCAGATATTGGCAAGGATATATGCATGTACACATACACACTCACACATACATGCACAAGCATACACACACTGAGTGTACAAACATTAAGGACCAGGATGCTGGTCCATGTTGACTCCAATGTTCCCACAGCTGTGTCAAGTTGTCTGGATGTCCTTTTGGGTGGTGGACCATTCCTGATACACACGGGAACTGTTGAGCATGAAAAATCCAGCAGCGTTGCAGTTCTTGACACAAACCACTCGTCTGGCACCTACTGCCATACTCTTTTCAAGGACTTCAATATTTGGTCTTGCCCATAATCACTCTGAATGGCACACATACACAACCCTTGTCTCAATTGACCAAGGCTTAAAAATGATTATTTAACATGTCTCTTCTCCTTCATCTACACTGATTGAAGTGATTTAACAAGGACAGGGATCCAACTTCCCTGGTGCTTTTAATGTTTTGTACATTCAGTGTACACTGCTGACTGTTCCCTCTACAAGATGCCTGAATAACTGTGATAAGATGAAGTTGGGAGATGGACATATGGACCTATGTACTTTCTCTCTCTCTTTCTCCCCCCCAACTCTCCCCATCTCTCTTCCCTCTTCCACCTCCTTCCACCCTCTCTTCCCCCTACTCTCTCTTTCCCCCCTCTCTCTTTCTCCCCCATCTCTCTTTCCCCCCTCTCTCCCCCTCTCTCTTTCTCCACCCCCTCCCTCTTCCTCCCTCCTCTCTCTTCCCCCCTCTCTCTCCCCATCTCTCTTCCTCCCTCCTCTCTCTTTCCCCCTCTCTTTCTCTGCTCTCTCTTTCCCCTCTCTCATTCTCCCATCTCTTCCTTCCTCCTCTCTCTTCCCCCTCTCTCTCTCCCCCTCCCTCTTCCTCCCTCCTCTCTCTTTCCCCCTCTCTCTTTCCCCCTCTCTTTCTCTGCTCTCTCTTTCCCCCTCTCTCATTCTCCCCATCTCTCTTCCTCCCTCCTCTCTCTTCCCCCTCTCTCTCTCCCCCTCCCTCTTCCTCCCTCCTCTCTCTTTCCCCCTCTCTCTCCCCATCTCTCTTCCTCCCTCCTCTCTCTTTCCCCCTCACTCTTCCTCCCTCCTCTCACCCCCTCTCTCTTTCCCCCTCTCTCCCCCCTCTCTCTTTCTCCCCATCTCTCTCTCCCCCCTCTCTCTTCCTCCCTCCTCTCTCTCCCCTCCCTCTTCCTCCCTCCTCTCTCTTTCCCCCCTCTCTCCCATCTCTCTTCCTCCCTCCTCTCTCTTTCCCTCTCTCTTTCTCTGCTCTCTCTTTCCCCTCTCTCATTCTCCCATCTCTCTTCCTCCCTCCTCTCTCTTCCTCCCTCTCTCTCTCCCCTCCCTCTTCCTCCCTCCTCTCTCTTTCCCCCTCTCTCTTTCCCCCCTCTCTCTCCCCATCTCTCTTCCTCCCTCATCTCTCTTTCCCCTCCCTCTTCCTCCCTCCTCTCTCTTTTCCCCCTCTCTCTCCCCATTTCTCTTCCTGCCTCCTCTCTCTTTCCCCTCTCTCTTTCTCCCCATCTCTCTCCCCATATCTCTCCCCCTCTCTCTCTCTCCCCTCTCTCATTCTCCCCATCTCTTCTTCCTCCCTCCTCTCTCTTCCCCCTCTCTCTCTCCCTCTTCCTCCTCCTCTCTCTTTCCCCCTCTCTCTCCCCCATCTCTCTTCCTCCCTCCTCTCTCTTTCCCCCTCTCTCTCTCTCCCTCTCTCTCTTCCCCCTCTCTCTTCCTCCCTCCTCTCTCTTCCCCCCTCACATCTCTCTTCCTCCCTCCCTCTCTCTTTCTCTCACTCTCTCTTTCCCCTCTCTCTCATTCTCCCCATCTCTCTTCCTCCCCCTCTCTCTCCCCTCCCTCTCTCTCCCCCTCCCTCTTCTCCTCCCTCCTCTCTCTTCCCCCTCTCTCTCCCCATCTCATTTCCTCCCTCCTCTCTTTCTCCCCATCTCTCTTCCTCCCTCTCCCCCCTCTCTCTCTCTCTCCTCTCTCATTCTCCCATCATCTCTTCCTCCCTCCTCTCTCTTCCCCCTCTCTCTCTCCCTCTTCCTCCTCCTCTCTCTTTCCCCCTCTCTCTCCCCATCTCTCTTCCTCCCTCCTCTCTCTTTCCCCCCACTCTCTCTCTCTCCCTCTCTCTTTCCCCCTCTCTCTTCCTCCCTCCTCTCTCTCCCCCTCCCTCCTCTCTCTTCCCCCCTCACATCTCTCTTCCTCCCTCCTCTCTCCTTCCCCCCTCTCTTTCCCCCTCTCTCCATTCTCCCCATCTCTCTTCCTCCCCCCTCTCTCTCTCCCTCCCTCTTCCTCCCTCCTCTCTCTTTCCCCCTCTCTCTCCCCATCTCATTTCCTCCCTCCTCTTTCTTCCTCCCTCCTCTCTCTTTCCCTCTCTCTTCCCCCTCTCTCTCTCTTCCCCTTCTCTCATTCTCCCCATCTCTCTTCCCCCTCTCTCTTTCTCTCCCCCTCTCTCTTTCTCCCCTCTCTCTTTCTCCCTCCTCTCTCTCTCTCCCCCTCTCTCTTTCCCCCTCTCTCTTCCTCCCACCACTCTCTTTCCCCCTCTCTCTTCCCTCCCTCCTCTCTCTTTCCCCCCTCTTTCTCCCCCTCTTTCCTTCCTCCCTCTCTCTCTTCTACCCCTTTACTGTTCTCTTCTACCCTTTACTGCTCTCTTCCCCCCTTTACTGCTCTCTTCTACCGTGTACTGCTCTCTTCTACCCTGCTTACTGCTCTCTACTACCCTGTACTGCTCTCTTCTACCTTTACTGCTCTCTTCCACCCTGTACTGCTCTCTTCTACCCTGTACTGCTCTCTTCTACCCTGTACTGCTCTCTTCTACCCTTTACTGCTCTCTTCTACCCTGTACCACTCTCTTCTACCCTTTACTGCTCTCTTCTACCCTGTACTGTCTCTCTTCTACCCTTTACTGCTCTCTTCCACCCTGTACTGCTCTCTTCTACCCTGTACTGCTCTCTTCTACCCTGTACTGCTCTCTTCTACCCTTTACTGCTCTCTTCTACCCTGTACTGCTCTCTTCTACCCTGTACTGCTCTCTTCTACCCTGTACTGCTCTCTTCTACCCTGTACTGCTCTCTTCTACCCTCTGTACCGCTTCTCTTCTACCCTGTACCGCTCTCTTCTACCCTGTACCGCTCTCTTCTACCCTGTACCGCTCTCTTCTACCCTGCTACCGCTCTCTTCTACCTTTACCGCTCTCTTCTACCCTGTACTGCTCTCTTCTACCCTGTTACTGCTCTCTTCTACCCTGTACTGCTCTCTTCTACCCTGTACTGCTCTCTTTCTACCCTGTACTGCTCTCTTCTACCTCTGTACTGCTCTCTTCTACCCTGTACTGCTCTCTTCTACCCTGTACTGCTCTCTTCTACCCTGTACTGCTCTCTTCTACCCTTTACTGCTCTCTTCTACCCTGTACTGCTCTCTTCTACCCTGTACTGTCTCTTCTACCCTGTACTGCTCTCTTCTACCCTGTACTGCTCTCTTCTACCCTGTACTGCTCTCTTCTACCCTGTACTGCTCTCTTCTACCTCTGTACTGCTCTCTTCTACCCTGTACTGCTCTCTTC
>NW_025753601.1:0-10437 GCF_021184085.1 Oncorhynchus gorbuscha
AGAAATCCTCTCGATTTGTAGAGGGGAAAACAACTGGAGAAGCGGCCACAGACTGCAGGTCGCCGGGTAGCGCAGGCCGTAGTCGACTGAGACACCTGCTCACACGCAGCGTCTGATGAAGGCACAAAACACGACAGGACAGGGTGATACACAATCACGGCAAAAACACGACAGGACAGGGCGAAACGCAATCACAGCATGGTGAAATCAATACAAGGAACCGACGGCACAGGAACGGATCACAAAGGAATAAATAGGGACTCTAATCAGGGGAAAGGATCGGGAACAGGTGTGGGAAGACTAAATGATGATTAGGGGAATAGGAACAGCTGGGAGCAGGAGCGGAACGATAGAGAAGAGAGAGCGAGAGAGAGTGAGAGAGGGAGGGGAGAGAGAGGGACAGGAGGGAAAGAACCAAATAAGACCAGCAGAGGAAACGAATAGCATGGGGAGCACAGGGACAAGACATGATAATAAATGACAAACATGACAGTACCCCCCACTCACAGCGCCTCCAAGCTCTCGAGGAGGAACACTGGCAGCAACGGAGGAAATCATAGATCAAACGGTCCAGCACGTCCCGAGAAAGAACCCAACTCCTCTCCTCAGGACCGTAACGAAAAACGATAAAAAGGAAACTAGGGGTACTACTCTAAAAAAAAAAATGAGAACTAGGGACAGACTGAGACACAGCAAGGGCAGGGACAAGAACAGGAGAGATGCGATGGCAGGGAACAGACTGAGACCCAGCAAGACCAGGAGCAGAAGCAGAAAAAATTACCAGACTTCTTCTGCGCAGTCTGAACACGCAGCCACGAAACGGCGCGTGTCACGCTCCTGAGTCGGCCACCAAAAGCGCTGGCGAATAGACGCAAGAGTGCCTCGAACACCGGGATGACCAGCTAACTTGGCAGAGTGAGCCCACTGAAGAACAGCCAGACGAGTGGAAACAGGAACGAAAAGGAGGTTACTAGGACAAGCGCGCGGCGACGCAGTGTGCGTGAGTGCTTGCTTAACCTGTCTTTCAATTCCCCAGACTGTCAACCCGACAACACGCCCATAAGGAAGAATCCCCTCGAGATCAGTAGAAGCCACAGAAGAACTAAACAGACGGGATAAGGCATCAGGCTTGGTGTTCTTGCTACCCGGACGGTAAGAAATCACAAACTCGAAACGAGCGAAAAACAACGCCCAACGAGCTTGACGGGCATTAAGTCGTTTGGCAGAACGGATGTACTCAAGGTTCTTATGGTCTGTCCAAACGACAAAGGAGCGGTCGCCCCTCCAACCACTGTCGCCATTCGCCTAGGGCTAAGCGGATGGCGAGCAGTTCACGGTTACCCACATCATAGTTGCGCTCAGATGGCGACAGGCGATGAGAAAAATAAGCGCAAGGATGAACCTTATCGTCAGACTGGAAGCGCTGGGATAGAATGGCTCCCACGCCTACCTCTGAAGCGTCAACCTCGACAATAAATTGTCTAGTGACGTCCCAGGAGTAACGAGGATAGGAGCGGACGTAAAACGTTCTTTTAGAAGATCAAAAGCTCCCTGGGCGGAACCGGACCACTTAAAACACGTCTTGACAGAAGTAAGAGCTGTGAGAGGGCAGCAACTTGACCGAAATTACGAATGAAACGCCGATAGAAATTAGCGAAACCTAAAAAGCGCTGCAACTCGACACGTGACCTTGGAACGGGCCAATCACTGACAGCTTGGACCTTAGCGGAATCCATCTGAATGCCTTCAGCGGAAATAACGGAACCGAGAAAGGTAACGGAGGAGACATGAAAAGAGCACTTCTCAGCCTTTACGTAGAGACAATTCTCTAAAAGGCGCTGTAGAACACGTCGAACGTGCTGAACATGAATCTCGAGTGACGGAGAAAAAATCAGGATATCGTCAAGATAGACAAAAACAAAAATGTTCAGCATGTCTCTCAGAACATCATTAACTAATGCCTGAAAAACAGCTGGCGCATTGGCGAGACCGAACGGCAGAACCCGGTACTCAAAATGCCCTAACGGAGTGTTAAACGCCGTTTTCCACTCGTCCCCCTCTCTGATGCGCACGAGATGGTAAGCGTTACGAAGGTCCAACTTAGTAAAGCACCTGGCTCCCTGCAGAATCTCGAAGGCTGATGACATAAGGGGAAGCGGATAACGATTCTTAACCGTTATGTCATTCAGCCCTCGATAATCCACGCAGGGGCGCAGAGTACCGTCCTTCTTCTTAACAAAAAAGAACCCCGCCCCGGCCGGAGAAGAAGAAGGCACTATGGTACCGGCGTCAAGAGACACAGACAAATAATCCTCGAGAGCCTTACGTTCGGGAGCCGACAGAGAGTATAGTCTACCTCGAGGAGGCGTGGTCCCCTGGAAGGAGATCAATACTACAATCATACGACCGGTGAGGAGGAAGGGAGTTGGCTCGGGACCGACTGAAGACCGTGCGCAGATCATGATATTCCTCCGGCACTCCTGTCAAATCGCCAGGTTCCTCCTGAGAAGTAGGAGAGAAGAAACGGGAGGGATGGCAGACATTAAACACTTCACATGACAAGAAACGTTCCAGGATAGGATAGAATTACTAGACCAATTAATAGAAGGATTATGACATACTAGCCAGGGATGACCCAAAACAACAGGTGTAAACGGTGAACGGAAAATCAAAAAAGAAATAGTCTCACTGTGGTTACCAGATACTGTGAGAGTTAAAGGTAGTGTCTCAAATTTGATACTGGGAAGATGACTACCATCTAAGGCAAACATGGGCGTAGGCTTGTCTAACGGTCTGAAAGGAATGTTATGTTTCCGAACCCATGCTTCGTCCATGAAACAACCCTCAGCCCCAGAGTCAATCAAGGCACTGCATGTAGCACCCGAACCGGTCCAGCGTAGATGGACCGACATAGTAGTACAAGATCTAGATGAAGAGGACTGAGTAGTAGCGCTCACCAGTAGCCCTCCGCTTACTGATGGGCTCTGGCCTCTTACTGGACATGAATTAACAAAATGTCCAGCAACTCCATAATAGAGGCACAGGCGGTTGGTGATCCTCCGTTCCCTCTCCTTATTCGAGATGCGAATCCCTCCCAGCTGCATGGGCTCAGTCTCAAAGCCAGAGGAGGGAGATGGTTGCGATGCGGAGCAGGGAAACACCGTTGATGCGAGCTCTCTTCCACGAGCCCGGTGACGAAGATCTACCCGTCGTTCTATGCGGATGGCGAGAGCAATCAAAAGAGTCCACATCTGAAGGAACCTCCCGGGAGAGAATCTCATCCTTAACCACTGCGTGGAGTCCCTCCAGAAAACGAGCGAGCAGCGCCGGCTCGTTCCACTCACTAGAGGCAGCAAGAGTGCGAAACTCAATGGAATAATCCGTTATGGACCGTTCACCTTGGCATAAGGAAGCCAGGGCCCTAAAGCCTCCCCACCAAAAACTGAACGGTCAAAAACCCGAATCATCTCCTCTTTAAAGTTCTGGAATTTGATAGAGCAATCAGCCCTTGCCTCCCAGATAGCTGTGCCCCATTCTCGAGCCCGGCCAGTAAGGAGTGAAATGACGTAAGCAACCCGAGCTCTCTCTCTAGAGTATGTGTTGGGTTGGAGAGAGAACACAATCTCACACTGCGTGAGAAAGGAGCGGCACTCAGTGGGCTGCCCGGAGTAGCAAGGTGGGTTATTAACCCTAGGTTCTGGAGGCTCGGCAGGCCAGGAAGTAACAGGTGGCACGAGACGTAGACTCTGGAACTGTCCAGAGAGATCGGAAACCTGAGCGGCCAGGTTCTCCACGGCATGGCGAGCAGCGGACAATTCCTGCTCGTGTCTGCCGAGCATGGCTCCTTGGATCTTGACGGCAGTGTAACGAGCGTCTGAAGTCGCTGGGTCCATTCCTTGGTCGGTTCCTTCTGTCATGCAGGTGAAAGAGGACCCAAACGCGACTTAACAGAAACAGAGTTTATTAAAGTCCAAAACGGAATAACAGAAATCCTCTCGATTTGTAGAGGGGAAAACAACTGGAGAAGCGGCCACAGACTGCAGGTCGCTTCGGGTAGGCGCAGGCCGTAGTCGACTGAGACACCTGCTCACACGCAGCGTCTGATGAAGGCACAAAACACGACAGGACAGGGTGATACACAATCACGGCAAAAACACGACAGGACAGGGCGAAACGCAATCACAGCATGGTGAAATCAATACAAGGAACCGACGGCACAGGAACGGATCACAAAGGAATAAATAGGGACTCTAATCAGGGGAAAGGATCGGGAACAGGTGTGGGAAGACTAAATGATGATTAGGGGAATAGGAACAGCTGGGAGCAGGAACGGAACGATAGAGAGAAGAGAGAGCGAGAGAGTGAGAGAGAGGGAGGGGGAGAGAGAGGGACAGGAGGGAAAGAACCAAATAAGACCAGCAGAGGGAAACGAATAGCATGGGGAGCACAGGGACAAGACATGATAATAAATGACAAACATGACAATGTTCTTCTCATTCATCCTAAATCCTGATCATGTCCATATATAATGCTTACAGGCTTTAGTCTGAGAATGGTGTTGCTGAGTATCAGAACCTCTATTGTGGAGAGGGGGGTATTGCCAGTGGTGAGAGCAGGGGTGCCTCTGTAATCTAAATGTCATTCAATGAAAGGCATCTCCCAGAAACCCCGCAGATGTCATACATATGAGTCCAAAAGATTCAATTACTCTTTCTCATTTTATCTCCCTCACCCCCTCATTCCCTCCCTCTTTCCTATGCACCAGTTGCTTATCTGCTGTGATTATAGTCATTACGTACCAGCCGTGTCTATGGCAAGATTTCATCTGAACCAGCCATGCTCAGCCACCTGCCTCTGCAACCACCTCCTCAAGTTAGACCCAGAAAAGCCGTACAGACTTGTGGTTAGGACCTTATTTCAACCAGAAGCCAACTCATAAAGGGGTTCAAACTCAATAAGTACAAGTATAACAGTAACTTTACAAATATGTAACACAACTCTTGCTTCGCATAATTACATTAGCACTTTCATCAACACCTATTAAATGTGATGTCCTATCCAGTATGATGACAGTGAGGCTCATATTATCCTATGGTGACTATGTTAGAAGTGATGCACATTATTTGTCTGATTGCCTCTGGATGGAGGGATGCATCAGACAACACCGCTGCTCTTTTCATGTTCAAAATCTGTTTCTAGCACATCTCTTACCTACATGTCAGATGTACCTCTTCTCCCAGTGGGAGAGGTAGAGTTTAAATGTGATGGAGCAAAACTCATTATTTGACAATGACATCAAAGGAGATGGCTGCTTTTGTGTTTGATGCGAAACATGTTTGAAGTGCTCTCCTCAAGATAGTGTAGTGGTGGGGGCGAGTTCATTGTTGCTCAGCTCTGTGGATGATTATCTTCTATCACTACCTATCGCTGAAACGCCTGTCAGATAGTAGAGTGAATAATGATCTACAGTATTCACCTGCATGCTGTATGCTCAGCTTAGGTCTAAACCAAAACTAGTATGCCACTGGGGTATATTTATATGATTGTGGGTTAAATCATTAACATCAGTGTTCATGTTTCTCCTCTTAGTAAAACATTTTTCTTAGGTATTCATTGAATGAAAGTTACATGAAAGCACCACTAAACAAGGTTGTAGTTACCAATGCTAAACAGTGCAAGCCAAGAGGTAACTCTTCCAATACTCTCCCTGCATTGTCCACATCTAACAGTACCCTTCAAAACAAACTTCACTCACTGGTCATGTTTCATGTTTTAGCGCCTAATATGTACCCATCTGTTCTTAATGGTTACATTACTTTTGCCAAATAGAAGAGTTAACAGTTCCACCAATACGTTTAGCAAGCTATATATTTAGGTAGGCCTTTAAAATCCCCCACCACTAACTATTATTGTACATGGGTTGGCAGTCTATAGTCGGGCCTGTAAAATCTTTCAGGAAGGGTCATTAAGGATATTTCATTATCTCCATATTGCCAAGGTCAGGTTGTCCATATATCCACTTTACGGCTGCTAGGGGAATATGCTGCGACTGTAGTATAATAGACAAGAACATGTCCACACCAGGAATGATGGGAAATCAATATTGGGCCCAGCTCATCAATACAAACCTCATTTTCACAAGCAGGAAGAAGGTCCTCAAGACAAAAATGGAGGAAAATTGATTAAATCAGAAAAGGAAAATAAACTATAACAACGCTTCAGTGTTCATAATATGTTATTTATTGCATAGTATGCAGTGAGACTCCTTCGTGAAGTTTGTTCAAACCAGTTTGCTAGATTTAGTTTTAATCTACCACCACTGGATCAAGCAGTCCATAAATGTCCTAGTACAGCCATGTAACTATGTTAAAGCAGAGAGAAACATGGGCTGTGACAATAATTTCCCCAATTTATATTACAGCTGTGAGCCATGCTTTGTTCTGTACAGAGAATGTTGATTCTCCTGCTCATTTGAAGGTAATTGTGAAGTTTTAGCAACCACAACAATGACTCAAATGCAGGTATGATAAATTACATTACTTGTTCCTTTGCTCATGTGTTATAATGCATGGGTGAATTTGATATTACCTCTTGTTAGCACATCTCATCTAATAATTGACATGTAAACTTTACATTCATCTTAACTTGACATAGCTGTAGGAAATCTTCCTCACACGGGGCACCATTTATGTATAGGTATTGTCCTATTTGTAAAGATACTTCGCAAGTATGATTTATGAGTGATATCATTAAGAGGTATCCGTTTTACTGTGGCAGTATAAAAAGACACATCGCTACATAACATCTGTACCTGTGTATAGGATATAATGCTACAGTATTATGCTGTTAACAATAAATGTAATGGCCTTTCATCTGTCATATCTAGCCTTTTATCAAAACATTTGTTGGGAGGGATCAAACTTTTGTGAAATACATATTTTTATGAGTGTGTTGTTGTTCTACACATAATGTTCAAGGCAATACAGTAAGGGGGAAATAGCCTGTGGTTGTTTAACCAGCCAGTGCTACCTTAGGGCGCTGTTTGTTAATGCAGCGCAGCTTCCTCCAAATGAAAATCATACGAAAAACTGATGCTGAAAAAAAGGCCTCTCTATAAACAAAGTTCTGCAGCACATATTAAATTAAGGGAGTACAGGAGTCCAAAAGATGCCTAGGTTTATCTTAGGCCAGCAAGTGAGGCTTACCTCACATATTGTTGTTATGCCTGAATTGAGCTCAAAATATACTATTTTTACATTTACATTTACATTTACATTTAAGTCATTTAGCAGACGCTCTTATCCAGAGCGACTTACAAATTGGTGCATTCACCTTATGACATCCAGTGGGACAGTCACTTAACAATAGTGCATCTAAAACTTAGGGGGGGGGGTGGGGTGAGAGGGATTACTTAACCTATCCTAGGTATTCCTTAAAGAGGTGGGGTTTCAGGTGTCTCCGGAAGGTGGTGATTGACTCCGCTGTCCTGGCGTCGTGAGGGAGTTTGTTCCACCATTGGGGGGCCAGGGCAGCGAACAGTTTTGACTGGGCTGAGCGGGAGCTGTACTTCCTCAGTGGTAGGGAGGCGAGCAGGCCAGAGGTGGATGAACGCAGTGCCCTTGTTTGGGTGTAGGGCCTGATCAGAGCCTGGAGGTACTGAGGTGCCGTTCCCCTCACAGCTCCGTAGGCAAGCACCATGGTCTTGTAGCGGATGCGAGCTTCAACTGGAAGCCAGTGGAAGAACGGAGGAGCGGGGTGACGTGAGAGAACTTGGGAAGGTTGAACACCAGACGGGCTGCGGCGTTCTGGATGAGTTGAAGGGGTTTAATGGCACAGGCAGGGAGCCCAGCCAACAGCGAGTTGCAGTAATCCAGACGGGAGATGACAAGTGCCTGGATTAGGACCTGCGCCGCTTCCTGTGTGAGGCAGGGTCGTACTCTGCGGATGTTGTAGAGCATGAACCTACAGGAACGGGCCACCGCCTTGATGTTAGTTGAGAACGACAGGGTGTTGTCCAGGATCACACCAAGGTTCTTGGCGCTCTGGGAGGAGGACACAGTGGAGTTGTCAGCCGTGATGGCGAGATCATGGAACGGGCAGTCCTTCCCCGGGAGGAAGAGCAGCTCCGTCTTGCCGAGGGTTCAGCTTGAGGTGGTGATCCGTCATCCACACTGATATGTCTGCCAGACATGCAGAGATGCGATTCGCCACCTGGTCATCAGAAGGGGGAAAGGAGAAGATTAATTGTGTGTCGTCTGCATAGCAATGATAAGAGAGACCATGTGAGGTTATGACAGAGCCAAGTGACTTGGTGTATAGCGAGAATAGGAGAGGGCCAAGAACAGAGCCCTGGGGGACACCAGTGGTGAGAGCGCGTGGTGAGGAGACAGATTCTCGCCACGCCACCTGGTAGGAGCGACCTGTCAGGTAGGACGCAATCCAAGCGTGGGCCGCGCCGGGAGATGCCCAACTCGGAGAGGGTGGAGAGGAGGATCTGATGGTTCACAGTATCGAAGGCAGCCGATAGATCTAGAAGGATGAGAGCAGAGGAGAGAGAGTTAGCTTTAGCAGTGCGGAGCGCCTCCGTGATACAGAGGAGAGCAGTCTCAGTTGAATGACTAGTCTTGAAACCTGACTGATTTGGATCAAGAAGGTCATTCAGAGAGAGATAGCGGGAGAGCTGGCCAAGGACGGCACGTTCAAGAGTTTTGGAGAGAAAAGAAAGAAGGGATACTGGTCTGTAATTGTTGACATCGGAGGGATCGAGTGTAGGTTTTTTTCAGAAGGGGTGCAACTCTCGCTCTCTTGAAGACGGAAGGGACGTAGCCAACGGTCAGGGATGAGTTGATGAGCGAGGTGAGGTAAGGGAGAAGGTCTCCGGAAATGGTCTGGAGAAGAGAGGAGGGGATAGGGTCAGCGGGCAGGTTGTTGGGCGGCCGGCCGTCACAAGACGCGAGATTTCATCTGGAGAGAGAGGGAGAAAGAGGTCAGAGCATAGGGTAGGGCAGTGTGAGCAGAACCAGCGGTGTCGTTTGACTTAGCAAACGAGGATCGGATGTCGTCGACCTTCTTTTCAAAATGGTTGACGAAGTCATCTGCAGAGAGGGAGGAGGGGGGGGGAGGGGGCGGAGGATTCAGGAGGGAGGAGAAGGTGGCAAAGAGCTTCCTAGGGTTAGAGGCAGAAGCTTGGAATTTAGCGTGGTAGAAAGTGGCTTTAGCAGCAGAGACAGAGGAGGAAAATGTAGAGAGGAGGGAGTGAAAGGATGCCAGGTCCGCAGGGAGGCGAGTTTTCCTCCATTTTTTAAGCAGGTTTGTCATTGAACCCAAGTCTGTTTTTCCAGGTCTTTTTTGCTTCATCTGCTCTGCATGATTGTTTGATAGGGGGCCTGACTGCCTTGGAACCAACACAAACAAAAACAGTGAGAAAGCATGGAAACATTTTCTTAGTCCATGTTAAATTACACATTGTCTACTTTTTATTTTTATTTCACCTTTATTTAACCTGGTAGGCCAGTTGAGAACAAGTTATCATTTTACAACTGTGACCTGGCCAAGATAAATCAAAGCAGTGCGACAAAAACAACAACACAGAGTTACACATAAACAAACGTACAGTCATTAAGACAATAGAAAAATCTATGTACACTGTGGAAATGTAGAAGAATAGGGAGGTAAGGCAATAAATAGGCCATATGGGTGAAAAAATTATACATTTAGCATTAACACTGGAGTGATAGATGTGCAAATGATGATGTGCAAGTGGAGATACTGGGTAGTTGGGTGTGCTATTTACAGATTGGCTGTGTACAGCTGCTCTGACAGCTGATGCGTACAGTTAGAGAGGGAGATATAAGTTTCTAGCTTCAGTGATTTTTGCAATTCGTTCCAATCATTGGCAGCAGAGTACTGGAACGAAAGGCGGCCAAATGATGTGTTGGCTTTAGGGATGATCAGTGAGATACACCTGCTGGAGCGCGTGCTACGGATGGGTGTTGCCATCGTGACCAGTGAACTGAGATAAGGCGGGGCTTTACCTAGCATGGACTTGTAGATGACCTGGAGCCTGGTGGGCTTGGCGACGAATATGTAGTGAGGGCCAGCCGACTAGAGCATACAAGTCGCAGTGGTGGGTGGTATAAGGTGCTTTAGTGACAAAACGGATGGCACTGTGATAAACTGCATCCAGTTTGCTGAGTAGAGTGTTGGAAGCCATTTTGTAGATGACATCGCCGAAGTCGAGGATCGGTAGGATAGTCAGTTTTACTAGGGTAAGCTTGGCAGCGTGAGTGAAGGAGGCTTTGTTGCGGAATAGAAAGCCGACTCTTGATTTGATTTTCGATTGGAGATGTTTGATGTGGGTCTGGAAGGAGAGTCCATCCAGGGTGGTGATGCTAGTCGGGCATGCGGGTGCAGGCAGCGATCGGTTGAAAAGCATGC
>NW_025753602.1:0-10436 GCF_021184085.1 Oncorhynchus gorbuscha
GGTAGGGTGGTGGAATGTTACTGTGGAGTAGATACACTGTGTCTGTGAGGTAGGGTGGTGGAATGTTACTGTGGAGTAGATACACTGTGTCTGTGAGGTAGGGTGGTGGAATGTTACTGTGGAGTAGATACACTGTCTGTGTCTGTGAGGTAGGGTGGTGGGAATGTTACTGTGGAGTAGATACACTGTCTGTGAGGTAGGGTGGTGGAATGTTACTGTGGAGTTGATACACTGTTTGTGTCTGTGAAGTAGGGTGGTGGAATGTTACTGTGGAGTAGATACACTGTCTGTGTCTGTGAGGTAGGGGGATGGAATGTATACTGTGGAGTAGATACACTGTGTCTGTGAGGTAGGGTGGTGGAATGTTACTGTGGAGTAGATACACTGTGTCTGTGAGGTAGGGGATGGAATGTTACTGTGGAGTAGATACACTGTGTCTGTGAGGTAGGGTGGTAGATTGTTACTGTGGAGTAGATACACTGTGTCTGTGAGGTAGGGGGGTGGAATGTTACTGTGGAGTAGATACACTGTGTCTGTGAGGTAGGGTGGTGGAATGTTACTGTGGAGTAGATACACTGTGTCTGTGAGGTAGGGTGGTGGAATGTTACTGTGGAGTAGATACACTGTGTCTGTGAGGTAGGGGGTGGAATGTTACTGTGGAGTAGATACACTGTGTCTGTAGAGGTAGGTGGTAGAATGTTACTGTGGAGTAGATACACTGTGTCTGTGAGGTAGGGTGGTGGAATGTTACTGTGGAGTAGATACACTGTCTGTGTCTGTGAGGTAGGGTGGTGGAATGTTACTGTGGAGTAGATACACTGTCTGTGTCTGAGGTAGGGTGGTGGAATGTTACTGTGGAGTAGATACACTGTCTGTGTCTGAGGTAGGGTGGTGGAATGTTACTGTGGAGTAGATACACTGTCTGTGAGGTAGGGTGGTGGAATGTTACTGTGGAGTAGATACACTGTGTCTGTGAGGTAGGGTGGTGGAATGTTACTGTGGAGTAGATACACTGTGTCTGTGAGGTAGGGGGTGGAATGTTACTGTGGAGTAGATACACTGTGTCTGTGAGGTAGGGTGGTAGAATGTTACTGTGAAGTAGATACACTCTGTCTGTGAGGTAGGGTGGTGGAATGTTACTGTGGAGTAGATACACTCTGTCTGTGAGGTAGGGTGGTGGAATGTTACTGTGGAGTAGATACACTGTCTGTGTCTGTGAGGTAGGGTGGTGGAATGTTACTGTGGAGTAGATACACTGTGTCTGTGAGGTAGGGGTGGAATGTTGCACAGTAGATTAGATACACCTGTGTCTGTGAGGTAGGGGTGGAATGTTACTGTGGAGTAGATACACTGTGTCTGTGAGGTAGGGGGTGGAATGTTACTGTGGAGTAGATACACTGTGTCTGTGAGGTAAAGGGAAATTTGGAATGTTACTTGTGGGTAGATACACTGTGTCTGTGAGGTAGGGGTGGAATGTTACTGTGGAGTAGATGCACTGTGTCTGTGAGGTAGGGGTGGAATGTTACTGTGGAGTAGATACACCGTCTGTGTCTGTGGGTAGGGGGTGAATGTTACTGTGATAGATACACTGTCTGTGTCTCTCAGTGCACCTGTTCCCTGTAGGGGTGAATTCGTACTTTGGATCTGAGCCCTAGGGGGGCAGAGCTGTGAGCTGCTGTGACTGTAGAGCTGTGAGGCTGTGACTGTAGAGCTGTGAGGCTGTGACTGTAGAGCTGTGAGGCTGTGACTGTACAACTGTGAGGCTGTGACTGTGAGGTAGGGGGGTGGAATGTTACTGTGGAGTAGATACACTGTGTCTGTGAGGTAGGGGGTGGAATGTTACTGTGGAGTAGATACACTGTCTGTGTCTGTGAGGTAGGGGGTGGAATGTTACTGTGGAGTAGATACACTGTGTCTGTGAGGTAGGGTGGTGGAATGTTACTGTGGAGTAGATACACTGTGTCTGTGAGGTAGGGGGGTGGAATGTTTACTGTGAGTAGATACACTGTCTGTGAGGTAGGGTGGTGGAATGTTACTGTGGAGTAGATACACTGTGTCTGTGAGGTAGGGGGTGGAATGTTACTGTGGAGTAGATACACTGTGTCTGTGAGGTAGGGGTGGAATGTTACTGTGAGTAGATACACTGTGTCTGTGAGGTAGGGGTGGAATGTTACTGTGGAGTAGATACACTGTGTCTGTGAGGTAGGGGTAGAATGTTACTGTGGAGTAGATACACTGTGTCTGTGAGGTAGGGGTGAATGTTACTGTGGAGTAGATACACTGTGTCTGTGAGGTAGGGTGGTGGAATGTTACTGTGGAGTAGATACACTGTGTCTGTGAGGTAGGGTGGTGGAATGTTACTGTGGAGTAGATACACTGTCTGTGAGGTAGGGGGTGGAATGTTACTGTGGAGTAGATACTGTGTCTGTGAGGTAGGGGGTGGAATGTTACTGTGGGAGTAGATACACTGTCTGTGTCTGTGAGGTAGGGTGGTGGAATGTTACTGTGGAGTAGATACATCAGTCTGTGAGGTAGGGGGTGGAATGTTACTGTGGAGGATACACTGTCTGTGTCTGTGAGGTAGGGGGTGGGAAATGTTACTGTGGAGTAGACACTGTGTCTGTGAGGTAGGGTGGTGGAATGAGGTTACTGTGGAGTAGATACACTGTGTCTGTGAGGTAGGGGTGGAATGTTACTGTGGAGTAGATACACCTGTCTGTGTGTCTGTGAGGTAGGGGGTGGGAATGTTACTGTGGAGTAGATACACTGTGTTCAGGAGGTAGGGTGGTGGAATGTTACTGTGGAGTAGATACACTGTGTCTGTGAGGTAGGGGGTGGAATGTTACTGTGGGAGGATACACTGTGTCTGTGAGGTAGGGGGTAGAATGTTACTGTGGAGTAGATACACTGTGTCTGTGAGGTAGGGGGTGAATGTTACTGTGGAGTAGATTAACTGTGTCTGTGAGGCAGGGTGTGGAATGTTACTGTGGAGTAGATACACTGTCCGTGAGAGGCAGGGGGTAAGAAATTGGGGAGGTAGGGGGGTGTGGAATGTTACTGGTGGAGTAGATACACTGTGTCTGTGAGGTAGGGGGTAGAATGTTACTGTGGAGTAGATACACGGTGTCTGTGAGGTAGGGGGTAGAATGTTACTGTGGAGTAGATACACCGTGTCTGGAGGTAGGGGTGAGGTAGGGGGGTGGGGGTGGAATGTTACTGTGGAGTAGATACACTGTGTCTGTGAGGTAGGGGGGGAATGTTACTGTGGAGTAGATACACCGTCTGTGAGGTAGGGGGTGAAATGTTACTGTGGAGTAGATACACTGTGTCTGTGAGGTAGGGGGTGGAATGTTACTGTGGAGTAGATACACTGTGTCTGTGAGGTAGGGGGTGGAATGTTACTGTGAGTAGATACACTGTGTCTGTGAGGTAGGGGGTAGAATGTTACTGTGAGTAGATACACTGTGTCTGTGAGGTAGGGGGTGGAATGTTACTGTGGAGTAGATACACTGTGTCTGTGAGGTAGGGGGTGGAATGTTACTGTGGAGTAGATACACTGTGTCTGTGAGGTAGGGGGTGGAATGTTACTGTGGAGTAGATACACTGTGTCTGTGAGGTAGGGGTAGAATGTTACTGTGGAGTAGATACACTGTGTCTGTGAGGTAGGGGGTAGAATGTTACTGTGGAGTAGATACACTGTGTCTGTGAGGTAGGGGGGTGGAATGTTACTGTGGAGTAGATACACTGTGTCTGTGAGGTAGGGGGGTAGAATGTTACTGTGGAGTAGATACACTGTCTGTGAGGTAGTGGGGTGGAATGTTACTGTGGAGTAGATACACTGTGTCTGTGAGGTAGGGGGGTGGAATGTTACTGTGGAGTAGATACACTGTGTCTGTGAGGTAGGGGTAGAATGTTACTGTGGAGTAGATACACTGTGTCTGTGAGGTAGGGGTGGAGATGTTACTGTGGGAGTAGATACACTGTGTCTGTGAGGTAGGGGGTGGAATGTTACTGTGAGAGATACTGTGTCTGGAGGTAGGGGGTAGAATGTTACTGTGGAGTAGATACACTGTGTCTGTGAGGTAGGGTGGTGGAATGTTACTGTGGAGTAGATACACTGTGTCTGTGAGTGAGGTGGTGAGATCTTTGTGGAGTAGATACACTGTCTGTGAGGTAGTGAGGTGGAGATATTCACTGTGGAGTAGATACACTGTCTGTGAGGTAGGGGGTGGAATGTTGCTGTAGGTAGATACACTGTGTCTGTGAGGTAGGGGTGGGAATATTTACTGTGAGTAGATACACTGTGTCTGTGAGGTAGAATTTGGTGGAATGTTACTGTAGGTAGATACACTGTGTCTGTGAGGTAGGGTGGTGAAATGTTACTGTAGGTAGATACACTGTCTGTGTCTGTGAGGTAGGGTGGAATGTTACTGTGCGTAGATACACTGTCTGTGTCTGTGAGGTAGGGTGGTGGAATGTTACTGTGGAGTAGATACACTGTCTGTGAGGTAGGGTGGTGGAATGTTACTGTGGAGTTGATACACTGTTTGTGTCTGTGAAGTAGGGTGGTGGAATGTTACTGTGGAGTAGATACACTGTCTGTGTCTGTGAGGTAGGGGATGGAATGTTACTGTGGAGTAGATACACTGTGTCTGTGAGGTAGGGTGGTGGAATGTTACTGTGGAGTAGATACACTGTGTCTGTGAGGTAGGGGGATGGAATGTTACTGTGGAGTAGATACACTGTGTCTGTGAGGTAGGGTGGTAGAATGTTACTGTGGAGTAGATACACTGTGTCTGTGAGGTAGGGGGGTGGAATGTTACTGTGGAGTAGATACACTGTGTCTGTGAGGTAGGGTGGTGGAATGTTACTGTGGAGTAGATACACTGTGTCTGTGAGGTAGGGTGGTGGAATGTTACTGTGGAGTAGATACACTGTCTGTGAGGTAGGGGGTGGAATGTTACTGTGGAGTAGATACACTGTGTCTGTGAGGTAGGGTGGTAGAATGTTACTGTGGAGTAGATACACTGTGTCTGTGAGGTAGGGTGGTGGAATGTTACTGTGGAGTAGATACACTGTCTGTGTCTGTGAGGTAGGGTGGTGGAATGTTACTGTGGAGTAGATACACTGTCTGTGTCTGAGGTAGGGTGGTGGAATGTTACTGTGGAGTAGATACACTGTCTGTGTCTGTGAGGTAGGGTGGTGGAATGTTACTGTGGAGTAGATACACTGTCTGTGAGGTAGGGGGTGGAATGTTACTGTGGAGTAGATACACTGTGTCTGTGAGGTAGGGTGGTGGAATGTTACTGTGGAGTAGATACACTGTCTGTGAGGTAGGGGGTGGAATGTTACTGTGGAGTAGATACACTGTGTCTGTGAGGTAGGGTGGTAGAATGTTACTGTGAAGTAGATACACTCTGTCTGTGAGGTAGGGTGGTGGAATGTTACTGTGGAGTAGATACACTCTGTCTGTGAGGTAGGGTGGTGGAATGTTACTGTGGAGTAGATACACTGTCTGTGTCTGTGAGGTAGGGTGGTGGAATGTTACTGTGGAGTAGATACACTGTGTCTGTGAGGTAGGGGGGTGGAATGTTACTGTGGAGTAGATACACTGTGTCTGTGAGGTAGGGGGGTGGAATGTTACTGTGGAGTAGATACACTGTGTCTGTGAGGTAGGGGGGTGGAATGTTACTGTGGAGTAGATACACTGTGTCTGTGAGGTAGGGTGGTGGAATGTTACTGTGGAGTAGATACACTGTGTCTGTGAGGTAGGGTGGTGGAATGTTACTGTGGAGTAGATACACTGTGTCTGTGAGGTAGGGGGGTGGAATGTTACTGTGGAGTAGATACACTGTGTCTGTGAGGTAGGGGGGTGGAATGTTACTGTGGAGTAGATACACTCTGTCTGTGAGGTAGGGTGGTGGAATGTTACTGTGGAGTAGATACACTCTGTCTGTGAGGTAGGGTGGTGGAATGTTACTGTGGAGTAGATACACTGTCTGTGTCTGTGAGGTAGGGTGGTGGAATGTTACTGTGGAGTAGATACACTGTGTCTGTGAGGTAGGGGGGTGGAATGTTACTGTGGAGTAGATACACTGTGTCTGTGAGGTAGGGGGGTAGAATGTTACTGTGGAGTAGATACACTGTGTCTGTGAGGTAGGGTGGTGGAATGTTACTGTGGAGTAGATACACTGTGTCTGTGAGGTAGGGGGGTGGAATGTTACTGTGGAGTAGATACACTGTCTGTGTCTGTGAGGTAGTGGGGTGGAATGTTACTGTGGAGTAGATACACTGTGTCTGTGAGGTAGGGTGGTGGAATGTTACTGTGGAGTAGATACACTGTGTCTGTGAGGTAGGGGGGTGGAATGTTACTGTGGAGTAGATACACTGTCTGTGTCTGTGAGGTAGGGTGGTGGAATGTTACTGTGGAGTAGATACACTGTGTCTGTGAGGTAGGGTGGTGGAATGTTACTGTGGAGTAGATACACTGTGTCTGTGAGGTAGGGGGGTGGAATGTTACTGTGGAGTAGATACACTGTGTCTGTGAGGTAGGGGGGTGGAATGTTACTGTGGAGTAGATACACTGTGTCTGTGAGGTAGGGTGGTAGAATGTTACTGTGGAGTAGATACACTGTGTCTGTGAGGTAGGGTGGTGGAATGTTACTGTGGAGTAGATACACTGTGTCTGTGAGGTAGGGTGGTGGAATGTTACTGTGGAGTAGATACACTGTGTCTGTGAGGTAGGGGGGTGGAATGTTACTGTGGAGTAGATACACTGTGTCTGTGAGGTAGGGGGTGGAATGTTACTGTGGAGTAGATACACTGTGTCTGTGAGGTAGGGGGTGGAATGTTACTGTGGAGTAGATACACTGTGTCTGTGAGGTAGGGTGGTAGAATGTTACTGTGGAGTAGATACACTGTGTCTGTGAGGTAGGGGGGTAGAATGTTACTGTGGAGTAGATACACTGTGTCTGTGAGGTAGGGTGGTGGAATGTTACTGTGGAGTAGATACACTGTGTCTGTGAGGTAGGGGGTGGAATGTTACTGTGGAGTAGATACACTGTGTCTGTGAGGTAGGGGGTGGAATGTTACTGTGGAGTAGATACACTGTGTCTGTGAGGTAGGGGGGTGGAATGTTACTGTGGAGTAGATACACTGTGTCTGTGAGGTAGGGTGGTGGAATGTTACTGTGGAGTAGATACACTGTGTCTGTGAGGTAGGGGGGTGGAATGTTACTGTGGAGTAGATACACTGTGTCTGTGAGGTAGGGGGGTGGAATGTTACTGTGGAGTAGATACACTGTGTCTGTGAGGTAGGGTGGTGGAATGTTACTGTGGAGTAGATACACTGTGTCTGTGAGGTAGGGGGTGGAATGTTACTGTGGAGTAGATACACTGTGTCTGTGAGGTAGGGGGTGGAATGTTACTGTGGAGTAGATACACTGTGTCTGTGAGGTAGGGTGGTGGAATGTTACTGTGGAGTAGATACACTGTGTCTGTGAGGTAGGGGGGTGGAATGTTACTGTGGAGTAGATACACTGTGTCTGTGAGGTAGGGGGTGGAATGTTACTGTGAGTAGATACACTGGTCTGTGAGGTAGGTGGTGAATGTTACTGTGGAGTAGGATACACTGTGTCTGTGAGGTAGGGGGTAGAATGTTACTGTGGAGTAGATACACTGTGTCTGTGAGGTAGGGGGTGGAATGTTACTGTGGAGTAGATACACTGTGTCTGTGAGGTAGGGTGGTGGAATGTTACTGTGAGTAGATACACTGTGTCTGTGAGGTAGGGGGTGGAATGTTACTGTGGAGTAGATACACTGTGTCTGTGAGGTAGGGGGTGGAATGTTACTGTGGAGGATACACTGTCTGTGTCTGTGAGGTAGGGTGGTGGATGTTACTGTGGAGTAGATACACTGTGTCTGTGAGGCAGGGGTGGAATGTTACTGTGGAGTAGATACACTGTGTCTGTGAGGTAGGGGGTGGAATGTTACTGTGGAGTAGATACACTGTGTCTGTGAGGTAGGGTGGTGGAATGTTACTGTGGAGTAGATACACTGTGTCTGTGAGGTAGGGGGTGGAATGTTACTGTGGAGTAGATACACTGTGTCTGTGAGGTAGGGGGTGGAATGTTACTGTGGAGTAGATACACTGTGCTCTTGTGAGGTAGGGTGGTGGAATGTTACTGTGAGTGGTATACACTGTGTCTGTGATGTAGGGGTGGAATGTTACTGTCAGGAGTAGATACACTGTGTCTGTGAGGTAGGGGGTAGAATGTTACTGTGGAGGACACACTGTGTCTGGGTGGAGTAGGGTGAATGTTACTGTGGAGTAGATACACTGTGTCTGTGTGGGAGGTAGGGGGTGGAATGGCATACTGTGAGTGAGATACACTGTGTCTGTGAGGTAGGGGGTGGAATGTTACTGTGGAGTAGATACACTGTCTGTGAGGTAGGGGTGGAATGTTACTGGGGAGTAGATACACTGTGTCTGTGAGGTAGGGGGTAGAATGTTACTGTGGAGTAGATACACTGTGTCTGTGAGGTAGGGGGTGGAATGTTACTGTGGAGTAGATACACTGTGTCTGTGAGGTAGGGGGGTGGAATGTTACTGTGGGAGCAGATACACTGTGTCTGTGAGGTAGGGGGGTAGAATGTTACTGTGGAGTAGATACACTGTGTCTGTGAGGTAGGGTGGTGGAATGTTACTGTGAGTAGATACACTGTGTCTGTGAGGTAGGGGGTGGAATGTTACTGTGGAGTAGATACACTGTGTGAGGTAGGGAGTGGAATGTTACTGTGAGTCTGTAGGTAGGGGTAGAATGTTACTGTGGAGTAGATACACTGTGTCTGTGAGGTAGGGGGTGGAATGTTACTGAAGTAGATACACTGTGTCTGTGAGGTATGGAATGTCTGTGGAGGATACACTGGTGAGGTAAGGGGTGGAGATGTTACTGTGGAGTAGATACACTGTGTCTGTGAGGTAGGGGGGTAGAATGTTACTGTGGAGTTGATACACTGTCTGTGAGGTAGGGGGTGGAATGTTACTGTGGAGTAGATACACTGTCTGTGAGGTAGGGGGTGGAATGTTACTGTGGAGTAGATACACTGTGTCTGTGAGGTAGGGGGTGGAATGTTGCACCGTGGAGTAGATACACTGTGTCTGTGAGGTAGGGGGTAGAATGTTACTGTGGAGTAGATACACTGTGTCTGTGAGGTAGGGGTGGAATGTTACTGTGGAGTAGATACACTGTGTCTGTGAGGTAGTGGGGTGGAATGTTACTGTGGGAGTAGATACACTGTGTCTGTGAGGTAGGGGGGTAGAATGTTACTGTGGAGTAGATACACTGTGTCTGTGTGAGGTAGGGGGGTGGAATGTTACTGTGAGTAGATACACTGTGTCTGTGAGGTAGGGGGTGGAATGTTACTGTGGAGTAGATACACTGTCTGTGAGGTAGGGGGTGGAATGTTACTGTGGAGTAGGATACACTGTGTCTGAGGTAGGGGGTAGGTAGGGGGATAGAATGTTACTGTGGAGTAGATACACTGTGTCTGTGAGGTAGGGGGGTGAATGTTACTGTGGAGTAGATACACTGTGTCTGTGAGGTAGGGGTAGAAGATGTTACTGTGGAGTAGATACACTGTGTGTCTGTGAGGTGGGGGAGTAGGAAATGTTACTGTGGAGTAGATACACTGTGTCTGTGAGGTAGGGGGTAGAATGTTACTGTGGAGTAGATACACTGTGTCTGTGAGGTAGGGGGTAGAATGTTACTGTGGAGTAGATACACTGTCTGTGAGGTAGGGGGGTGGAATGTTACTGTGGAGTAGATACACTGTGTCTGTGAGGTAGGGGGGTGGAATGTTACTGTGGAGTAGATACACTGTGTCTGTGAGGTAGGGTGGTGGAATGTTACTGTGGAGTAGATACACTGTCTGTGAGGTAGGGGGGTGGAATGTTACTGTGGAGTAGATACACTGTGTCTGTGAGGTAGGGGGGTGGAATGTTACTGTGGAGTAGATACACTGTGTCTGTGAGGTAGGGGGGTGGAATGTTACTGTGGAGTAGATACACTGTCTGTGAGGTAGGGGGGTGGAATGTTACTGTGGAGTAGATACACTGATTATCCCACAAAACCAATGCAGACTAGTTGAGTTAATCCATGAAAGAGCAGTGTATGACATCACATTGACATTGATCACAGCAGCTATATGATCCTTTCTGTTCCTCTCTCTGTCTCTCTCTCTCTCTCTCTGTCTCTCTCTCTCTCTCTCTCTGTCTCTCTCTCTCTCTCTCTCTCTCTCTCTCTCTCTCTCTGTCTCTCTCTCTCTGTCTCTCTCTCTCTCTCTCTCTCTCTCTCTCTCTCTCTCTCTCTCTCTCTCTGTCTCTCTCTCTCTCTCTGTCACTCTCTGTCTCTCTCTCTCTCTTCTCTCTGTCTCTCT
>NW_025753603.1:0-2500 GCF_021184085.1 Oncorhynchus gorbuscha
ACATGTTGTAGTTCTCTGATAGTATCACTGTTACATGTTGTAGTTCTCTGATAGTATTATTGTTACATGTTGTAGTTCTCTGATAGTAGTACTGTTACATGTTGTACCGCTCTAATAGTATCACTGTTACATGTTGTAGTACTGTTACATGTTGTAGTTCTCTGATAGTAGTACTGTTACATGTTGTAGTTCTCTGATAGTATCACTGTTACATGTTGTAGTTCTCTGATAGTATTACTGTTACATGTTGTAGTTCTCTGATAGTAGTACTGTTACATGTTGTAGTTCTCTGATAGTAGTACTGTTACATGTTTTAGTTCTCTGATAGTAGTATTGTTACATGTTGTAGTTCTCTGATAGTATTATTGTTACATGTTGTAGTTCTCTGATAGTATTATTGTTACATGTTGTAGTTCTCTGATAGTAGTACTGTTACATGTTTTAGTTCTCTGATAGTAGTACTGTTACATGTTGTAGTTCTCTGATAGTATCACTGTTACATGTTGTAGTTCTCTGACAGTATCACTGTTACATGTTGTAGTACTGTTACATGTTGTAGTTCTCTGATAGTAGTACTGTACATGTTGTAGTTCTCTGATAGTAGTACTGTTACATGTTGTAGTTCTCTGATAGTATTATTGTTATTGAACTATGATTGCAGCCATAACAAGTTAACTTGTTTGCAGTGTGGACATGTTACAATGACTTTTCTTGACTTGTCATGCATGTTGGGACCAGGGGATTTCATTGTTGTATATACTATGTGAGGCTGTGTAGACTCGCTATGTGCAACAGAGGACGGCCGTCGGCATCACCGATACACATTTAGAGCCAAACACAACAAGGCAGACATTGAAGAAACACAGAAATTCAACGATCAAATCGATTACATAACTGTACACGTAAACCTAGGCATACTGCTCAAATTTGTCCAACTAAGATTCCCTCATTGTGAGCGATTAGCTTTGCTCACGTGCAAATGGAGTGCTAATTAATGCTATGCTAACATTGAGTGCGGTAGTTGGTCATATAGAAATATACCACTGCACTGGTATAACATGAATATTACAAAGTACATTATGGATAATGACAGTCTCACTTTCTTCCATGGTTTATAGTTTTATCTATGTAGGTTAGGCTTGATTAAGATTCGCTTTCATTGGCGCGTTGATACCTTCGACGTGAACCTCAACTTGGGTGACCTTGAAGGCGACGGGAAGGAGTTCGGGTTAAACGCGTTTGACTCCGCCCACATTGAGTCGGCCCCAACTTCTGACTCCGCCCACATTGAGCCCGGCCCCAAACTGCACACTGCAGTCAGAGGCTTCTCTCCCTAGAGGTCTAGTAGTACATCACCCTCTTGCGGACAAAAATGACACCAAAACAAAATAGGTGTGAGAGAGAAGCCCTTCTTATCTGGCGATGAAGTCGATACAACATCTCTGATATGATCTAGTTCTTTATCTTTCCAGTTGACTCACAGGTTGTATTTGTAATGATACAAAATTCAGACTCCTTAAGTGGGGTTATTGAATTAATTTAACATATGAAGAATACTTACAAATATATGTTATTCATTCATAATAAAGTAACAAGTATTAACTTCTAGGCTCAATCAGTACATTATAATGTGACCTTTCTGAGTATATATCAAACAGCAGGGCTGGTTTAAGATGACATTTCTGGGCTGGTTCTAGGATGACATTTCTGGGATGGTTCTAGGATGATGTTTCTGGGCTGGTTCTAGGATGACGTTTCTGGGCTGGTTCTAGGATGACATTTCTGGGCTGGTTCTAGGATGACATTTCTGGGCTGGTTCTAGGATGACATTTCTGGGCTGGTTCTAGGATGACATTTCTGGGCTGGTTCTAGGATGACATTTCTGGGCTGGTTCTAGGATGACAATTCTGGGCTGGTTCTAGGATGACATTTCTGGGCTGGTTCTAGGATGACATTTCTGGGCTGGTTCTAGGGTGATATTTCTGGGCTGGTTCTAGGGGGGTATTTCTGGGCTGGTTCTAGGATGGCATTTCTGGGCTGGTTCCAGGATGACATTTCTGGGATGGTTCTAGGATGTCATTTCTGGGCTGGTTCTAGGATGACATTTCTGGGATGGTTCTAGGATGACATTTCTGGGCTGGTTCTAGGGTGATATTTATTGGCTGGCTCTAGAATTACATTTCTGGGATGGTTCTAGGATGTAATTTCTGGGCTGGTTCTAGGATGACATTTCTGGGATGGTTCTAGGATGACATTTCTGGGCTGGTTCTAGGGTGATATTTATTGGCTGGCTCTAGAATTACATTTCTGGGCTGGTTCTAGGATGATATTTCTGGGCTGGTTCTAGGATGATATTTCTGGGCTGGTTCTAGGATGATATTTATGGGCTGGTTCTAGGATGATATTTATGGGCTGGTTCAGGATTATATTTATGGGCTGGTTCAGGATTATATTTATGGGCTGGTTCAGGATTATATTTATGGGCTGGTTCTAGGATTAT
>NW_025753603.1:7500-10435 GCF_021184085.1 Oncorhynchus gorbuscha
GTGTATAGCGAGAATAGGAGAGGGCCTAGAACAGAGCCCTGGGGGACACCAGTGGTGAGAGCGCGTGGTGAGGAGACAGATTCTCGCCACGCCACCTGGTAGGAGCGACCTGTCAGGTAGGACGCAATCCAAGCGTGGGCCGCGCCGGAGATGCCCAACTCGGAGAGGGTGGAGAGGAGGATCTGATGGTTCACAGTATCGAAGGCAGCCGATAGATCTAGAAGGATGAGAGCAGGAGAGAGAGTTAGCTTTAGCAGTGCGGAGCGCCTCCGTGATACAGAGGAGAGCAGTCTCAGTTGAATGACTAGTCTTGAAACCTGACTGATTTGGATCAAGAAGGTCATTCAGAGAGAGATAGCGGAGAGCTGGCCAAGGACGGCACGTTCAAGAGTTTTGGAGAGAAAAGAAAGAAGGATACTGGTCTGTAATTGTTGACATCGGAGGGATCGAGTGTAGGTTTTTTCAGAAGGGGTGCAACTCTCGCTCTCTTGAAGACGGAAGGGACGTAGCCAGCGGTCAGGGATGAGTTGATGAGCGAGGTGAGGTAAGGGAGAAGGTCTCCGGAAATGGTCTGAGAAGAGAGGAGGGATAGGGTCAAGCGGGCAGGTTGTTGGGCGGCCGGCCGTCACAAGACGCGAGATTTCATCTGGAGAGAGAGGGAGAAAGAGGTCAGAGCACAGGGTAGGGCAGTGTGAGCAGAACCAGCGGTGTCGTTTGACTTAGCAAACGAGGATCGGATGTCGTCGACCTTCTTTTCAAAATGGTTGATGAAGTCATCTGCAGAGAGGGAGGAGGGGGGGGGGAGGGAGGATTCAGGAGGGAGGAGAAGGTGGCAAAGAGCTTCCTAGGGTTAGAGGCAGATGCTTGAATTTAGCGTGGTAGAAAGTGGCTTTAGCAGCAGAGACAGAGGAGGAAAATGTAGAGAGGAGGGAGTGAAAGGATGCCAGGTCCGCAGGGAGGCGAGTTTTCCTCCATTTCCGCCGGCTGCCCGGAGCCCTGTTCTGTGAGCTCGCAATGAGTCATCGAGCCACGGAGCGGGAGGGAGGACCGAGCCGGCCTGGAGGATAGGGACATAGAGAGTCAAAGGATGCAGAGAGGGAGGAGAGGAGGGTTGAGGAGGCAGAATCAGGAGATAGGTTGGAGAAGGTTTGAGCGGAGGAAGAGATGATAGGATGGAAGAGGAGAGAGTAGCGGGGAGAGAGAGCGAAGGTTGGGACGGCGCGATACCATCCAGTAGGGGCAGTGTGGGAGGTGTTGGATGAGAGCGAGAGGGAAAAGGATACAAGGTAGTGGTCGGAGACTTGGAGGGAGTTGCAATGAGGTTAGTGGAAGAACAGCATCTAGTAAAGATGAGGTCGAGCGTATTGCCTGCCTTGTAAGTAGGGGGGAAGGTGAGAGGGTGAGGTCAAAGAGGAGAGGAGTGGAAAGAAGGAGGCAGAGAGGAATGAGTCAAAGGTAGACGTGGGGAGGTTAAAGTCGCCCAGAACTGTGAGAGGTGAGCCGTCCTCAGGAAAGGAGCTTATCAAGGCATCAAGCTCATTGATGAACTCTCCGAGGGAACCTGGAGGGCGATAAATGATAAGGATGTTAAGCTTGAAAGGGCTGGTAACTGTGACAGCATGGAATTCAAAGGAGGCGATAGACAGATGGGTATGGGGAGAAAGAGAGAATGACCACTTGGGAGAGATGAGGATCCCGGTGCCACCACCCCGCTGACCAGAAGCTCTCGGGGTGTGCGAGAACACGTGGGCGGACGAAGAGAGAGCAGTAGGAGTAGCAGTGTTGTCTGTGGTGATCCATGTTTCCGTCAGTGCCAAGAAGTCGAGGGACTGGAGGGAGGCATAGGCTGAGATGAACTCTGCCTTGTTGACCGCAGATTGGCAGTTCCAGAGGCTACCGGAGACCTGGAACTCCACGTGGGTCGTGCGCTGGGACCACCAGATTAGGGTGGCCGCGGCCACGCGGTGTGGAGCGTTTGTATGGTCTGTGCAGAGAGGAGAGAACAGGGATAAACAGACACATAGTTGACAGGCTACAGAAGAGGCTACGCTAATGCAAAGGAGATTGGAATGACAAGTGGACTACACGTCTCGAATGTTCAGAAAGTTAAGCTACGTAGCAAGAATCTTATTGACTAAAATGATTAAAATGATACAGTACTGCTGAAGTAGGCTAGCTGGCAGTGGGTGCGTTGTTGACACTACACTAATCAAGTCGTTCCGTTGAGTGTAATAGTTTCTGCAGTGCTGCTATTCGGGGGCTAGCTGGCTAGCTAGTAGTGTTGTTTACGTTACGTTGCGTTAAAAGAACGACAATAGCTGGCTAGCTAACCTAGAAAATCGCTCTAGAATCTACACAGTTATCTTTGATACAAAGACGGCTATGTAGCTAGCTATGTAGCTAGCTACTATCAAACAAATCAAACCGTTGTACTGTAATGAAATGAAATGAAAATGTGATACTACCTGTGAATGCGACCGGGTTGTTGAGTCTATTCAGAAGACGTTGGCTAGCTAGCAGAGTCTCCTACGTTAAGGACGACAAATAGCTGGCTAGCTAACCTCGGTAAATTAAGATAATCACTCTAAGACTACACACTCTAAACCTAAACAACACAATTATCTTGGATACGAAGATACGAAGACAGCAAAGACAGCTATGTAGCTAGCTAACACTACACTAATCAAGTCGTTCAGTTGAGTGTAATAGTTTCTCCAGTGCAGCTAATCAGTGGACGTTAGCTAGCTGGCTAGTGAGACTACGTTAGGACGGCGAAATACGATAATTACGCAATTATCTTTGATACAAAGACGGCTATGTAGCTAGCTGAGAAGAAATTGCTAAGATTAGACAAATCAAACCGTTGTGCTATAATGAAATATAATGAAATGTAATGAAATGTAATGAAAAAGTTATACTACCTGCGGGAGCGAAT
>NW_025753604.1:0-10433 GCF_021184085.1 Oncorhynchus gorbuscha
GAGAAGGATAAATAGAGTGAGAGGGCTAAATAGAGTGAGAGGCCTATAGAGAGTGAGAGGGAAAAATAGAGTGAGAGGACTATAGAGAGTGAGAGTGCTAAAGAGAGTGAGAGGGCTAAATATAGTGAGAGGGAAAGAGAGAGTGAGAAGGCTAAAGAGAGTGAGAGGACTAAAGAGAGCGAGAGGAGAAAAGAGAGTGAGAGGGGAAAGAGCATGAGAGGGCTAAAGAGAGTGAGAGGGGAAAAAGAAAAAGACAGGATAAAGAGAGGGAGATGACTAAAGAGAGGGAGAGGACTAAAGAGAGTGAGAGCACTAAAGAGAGTGAGAGGACTAAAGAGAGCGAGAGGGGAAAAGAGAGCGAGAGGACTAAAGAGAGCGAGAGGACTAAAGAGAGCGAGAGGACTAAAGAGTGAGAGGACTAAATAGAGTGAGATAGCTAAATAGAGTGAGAGTGATAACAGAGTGAGAGTGCTAACAGAGCGAGAGGGAAAAGAGAGCGAGAGGACTAAAGAGAGCGAGAGGACAAAAGAGAGTGAGAGGACTAAAGAGAGCGAGAGGACTAAAGAGAGGTGAGCGGACTAAAGAGAGCGAGAGACTAAAGAGAGGAGAGCTAAAGAGAGAGGAGGACTAAAGAGAGCGAGAGGACTAAAGAGAGAGAGGACTAAAGAGAGCGAGAGGACTAAAGAGAGCGAGAGGACTAAAGAGAGTGAGAGGTCTAAAGAGAGTGTGAGGACTAAAGAGAGGTGAGGACTAAAGAGAGCGAGAGGACTAAAGAGAGTGAGAGGTCTAAAGAGAGTGAGAGGACTAAAGAGAGTGAGAGGACTAAAGAGAGCGAGAGAGGACTAAAGAGAGGAGAGGGAAAAGGGGAAAAGAGAGGGAGAGGACAAAAGAGAGCGAGAGGACAAAAGAGAGTGAGAGGACTAAAAGAGCGAGAGGACTAAAGAGAGTGTGAGGACTAAAGAGAGCGAGAGTAAAGAGAGTGAGAGGACTAAAGAGAGCGAGAGGACTAAAGAGATTGAGAGGGGAAAGAGCATGAGAGGGAGAGAGACAAAAGAGAGAGGGGGAGAGGAGACAAAAGAGAGTTGAGAGGACTAAAGAGAGCGAGAGACTAAAGAGAGTCAGGAGGTAAAGAGAGTGGAGGACTAAAGAGAGCTTAGAGGACTAAAGAGAGCGAGAGGGGAAAAGAGAGCGAGAGGACTAAAGAGAGTGAGAGAACTAAAGAGAGTGAGAGGGCTAAAGAGAGTGAGAGGGCAGGAAGAGAGTGAAGGGGCTAAAGAGAGTGAGAGGGCAAGAGAGAGTGAGAAGGCGAAAGAGAGTGAGAGGGCTAAAGAGAGCGAGAAGGCTAAATAGAGTGAGAGGGCTAAATAGAGTGAGAGGACAAAAGAGAGTGAGAGGGCTATAGAGAGTGAGAGGACTAAATAGAGTGAGATAGCTAAATAGAGTGAGAGTGCTAAATAGAGTGAGAGTGCTAATAGAGTGAGAGGACTAAATAGAGCGAGAGGGGAAAAGAGAGCGAGAGGGAAAAAGAGAGCGAGAGGACTAAATAGAGAGAGATAGCTAAAGAGAGCGAGAGGACTAAAGAGTGAGAGGGCTAAATAGAGTGAGAGCGAAAAAGAGAGTGAGAGGGCTAAATAGAGTGAGATGGCTAAGTAGAGAGGGGACAAAAAGAGAGTGAGAGAACTAAAGAGAGTGAGAGGGAAAGAGAGTGAGAGGGCAAGAAGAGAGTGAGGAAAAGAGAGTGAGAGGGAAAGAGAGAGTGAGAAGGTGAAAGAGAGTGAGAGGGCTAAAGAGAGCGAGAAGGATAAATAGAGTGAGAGGGCTAAATAGAGTGAGAGGCCTATAGAGAGAGAGAGGGAAAAATAGAGTGAGAGGACTAAAAGAGAGTGCTAAAGAGAGGAGAGGGCTAAAAAGAGAGGAAAGAGAGAGTGAGAAGGCTAAAGAGAGTGAGAGGACTAAAGAGAGCGAGAGGAGAAAAGAGAGTGAGAGGGGAAAGAGCATGAGAGGGCTAAAGAGAGTGAGAGGGGAAAAGAGCGCGACAGGACTAAAGAGAGGGAGATGACTAAAGAGAGGGAGAGGACTAAAGAGAGTGAGAGCACTAAAGAGAGTGAGAGGACTAAAGAGAGCGAGAGGGGAAAAGAGAGCGAGAGGACTAAAGAGAGCGAGAGGACTAAAGAGAGCGGAGAGGACTAAAGAGTGCGAGAGGACTAAATAGAGTGAGATAGCTAAATAGAGTGAGTGATAAATAGAGTGAGAGTGCTAAATAGAGCGAGAGGGGAAAGAGAGGGAGAGGACTAAAGAGAGTGAGAGGACTAGGGAGAGAGTGAGAGGTCTAAAGAGAGCGAGAGGACTAAAGAGAGCGAGAGGACAAAAGAGAGTGAGCGGACTAAAAGAGTTTAGAGGACTAAAGAGAGTGAGAGGTCTAAAAGAGAGAGACGACAGAGAGAGAGGACTAAAGAGAGCGAGAGGACAAAAGAGAGTGAGAGGACTAAAGAGAGCGAGAGGACTAAAGAGAGTGAGAGGTCTAAAGAGAGTGTGAGGACTAAAGAGAGTGTGAGGACTAAAGAGAGCGAGAGGACTAAAGAGAGTGAGAGGTCTAAAGAGAGTGAGAGGACTAAAGAGAGTGAGAGGACTAAAGAGAGCGAGAGGACTAAAGAGAGTGAGAGGACGACAGAGAGCGAGAGGGGAAAAGAGAGGGAGAGGACAAAAGAGAGGGAGAGGACAAAAGAGAGTGAGAGGACTAAAGAGAGCGAGAGGACTAAAGAGAGTGTGAGGACTAAAGAGAGCGAGAGGACTAAAGAGAGTGAGAGGACTAAAGAGAGCGAGAGGACTAAAGAGATTGAGAGGGGAAAGAGCATGAGAGGGCTAAAGAGAGTGAGAGGGCTAAAGAGAGTGAGAGGGGAAAAGAGTGCGAGAGTACTAAAGAGAGCGAGAGGACTAAAGAGAGTGAGAGGACTAAAGAGAGTCAGAGGACTAAAGAGAGTGAGAGGACTAAAGAGAGCGAGAGGACTAAAGAGAGCGAGAGGGGAAAAGAGAGCGAGAGGACTAAAGAGAGCGAGAGGTCTAAAGAGAGCGAGAGGACTAAAGAGGGCGAGAGGACTAAAGAGTGCGAGAGGACTAAATAGAGTGAGATAGCTAAATAGAGTGAGAGTGATAAATAGAGTGAGAGTGCTAAATAGAGCGAGAGAGGAAAAGAGAGCGAGAGGGAAAAAGAGAGTGAGAGGACTAAAGAGAGTGAGAGGGCTAAAGAGAGTGTGAGGGCTAAATAAAGTGAGAGGACAAAAGAGAGTGAGAGAACTAAAGAGAGTGGGAGTGCTAAAGAGAGTGAGAGGGCTAAAGAGAGTGAGAGGGCTAAAGAGAGCGAGAGGACAAAAGAGAGCGAGAGGACTAAAGAGAGCGAGAGGACTAAAGAGAGTGAGAGGACAAAAGAGAGTGAGAGGACTAAAGAGAGCGAGAGGACTAGAGAGAGTGAGAGGTCTAAAGAGAGCGAGAGGACTAAAGAGAGTGAGAGGACAAAAGAGAGTGAGAGGACTAAAGAGAGCGAGAGGACTAAAGAGAGTGAGAGGTCTAAAGAGAGCGAGAGGACGACAGAGAGCGAGAGGGGAAAAGAGAGGGAGAGGACAAAAGAGAGGGAGAGGACAAAAGAGAGTGAGAGGACTAAAGAGAGCGAGAGGACTAAAGAGAGTGTGAGGACTAAAGAGAGCGAGAGGACTAAAGAGAGTGAGAGGACTAAAGAGAGCGAGAGGACAAAAGAGAGTGAGAGGTCTAAAGAGAGCGAGAGGACTAAAGACAGTGAGAGGTCTAAAGAGAGCGAAAGGACTAAAGAGAGCGAGAGGACTAAAGAGAGCGAGAGGACAAAAGAGAGTGAGAGGACTAAAGAGAGCGAGAGGACTAAAGAGAGTGAGAGGACTAAAGAGAGCGAGAGGACTAAAGAGAGCGAGAGGGGAAAAGAGAGCGAGAGGACTAAAGAGAGCGAGAGGACTAAAGAGAGCGAGAGGACTAAAGAGAGTGAGATAGCTAAATAGAGTGAGAGTGATAAATAGAGTGAGAGTGCTAAATAGAGCGAGAGGGGAAAAGAGAGCGAGAGGACTAAAGAGAGCGAGAGGACTAAAGAGAGTGAGAGGACTAAAGAGAGTCAGAGGACTAAAGAGAGTGAGAGGACTAAAGAGAGCGAGAGGACTAAAGAGAGCGAGAGGGGAAAAGAGAGCGAGAGGACTAAAGAGAGCGAGAGGACTAAAGAGAGCGAGAGGACAAAAGAGAGTGAGAGGACTAAAGAGAGCGAGAGGACTAAAGAGAGTGAGAGGACTAAAGAGAGCGAGAGGACTAAAGAGAGCGAGAGGGGAAAAGAGAGCGAGAGGACTAAAGAGAGCGAGAGGACTAAAGAGTGCGAGAGGACTAAATAGAGTGAGATAGCTAAATAGAGTGAGAGTGATAAATAGAGTGAGAGTGCTAAATAGAGCGAGAGGGGAAAGAGAGTGAGAGGAAAAAGAGAGTGAGAGGACTAGAGAGAGTGAGAGGTCTAAAGAGAGCGAGAGGACTAAAGAGAGCGAGAGGACAAAAGAGAGAGAGACTAAAGAGAGTGAGAGGACTAAAGAGAGTGAGAGGTCTAAAGAGAGCGAGAGGACGACAGAGAGCGAGAGGGGAAAAGAGAGGGAGAGGACAAAAGAGAGGAGAGGACAAAAGAGAGTGAGAGGACTAAAGAGAGCGAGAGGACTAAAGAGAGTGTGAGGACTAAAGAGAGCGAGAGGACTAAAGAGAGCGAGAGGACTAAAGAGAGCGAGAGGACAAAAAGAGAGTGAGAGGACTAAAGAGAGCGAGAGGACTAAAAGAGAGAGGTCTAAAGAGAGTGTGAGGACTAAAGAGAGTGTGAGGACTAAAGAGAGCGAGAGGACTAAAGAGAGTGAGAGGTCTAAAGAGAGTGAGAGGACTAAAGAAAGTGAGAGGACTAAAGAGATGAGAGGACTAAAGAGAGTGAGAGGTCTAAAGAGAGTAAAGAGAGCGAGAGGACTAAAGAGAGTGAGAGGACTAAAGAGAGCGAGAGGACTAAAGAGAGTGAGAGGACTAAAGAGAGCGAGAGGAGAGGACGAGAGGGGAAAAGAGAGGAGAGGACAAAAGAGAGGGAGAGGACAAAAGAGAGTGAGAGGACTAAAGAGAGCGAGAGGACTAAAGAGAGTGTGAGGACTAAAGAGAGCGAGAGGACTAAAGAGAGTGAGAGGACTAAAGAGAGCGAGAGGACTAAAGAGATTGAGAGGGGAAAGAGCATGAGAGGGCTAAAGAGAGTGAGAGGGCTAAAGAGAGTGAGAGGGGAAAAGAGTGCGAGAGTACTAAAGAGAGCGAGAGGACTAAAGAGAGTCAGAGGACTAAAGAGAGTGAGAGGACTAAAGAGAGTCAGAGGACTAAAGAGAGTGAGAGGACTAAAGAGAGCGAGAGGACTAAAGAGAGCGAGAGGGGAAAAGAGAGCGAGAGGACTAAAGAGAGCGAGAGGACTAAAGAGAGCGAGAGGACTAAAGAGGGCGAGAGGACTAAAGAGTGCGAGAGGACTAAATAGAGTGAGATAGCTAAATAGAGTGAGAGTGATAAATAGAGTGAGAGTGCTAAATAGAGCGAGAGAGGAAAAGAGAGCGAGAGGGAAAAAGAGAGTGAGAGGACTAAAGAGAGTGAGAGGGCTAAAGAGAGTGTGAGGGCTAAATAAAGTGAGAGGACAAAAGAGAGTGAGAGAACTAAAGAGAGTGGGAGTGCTAAAGAGAGTGAGAGGGCTAAAGAGAGTGAGAGGGCTAAAGAGAGCGAGAGGACAAAAGAGAGCGAGAGGACTAAAGAGAGCGAGAGGACTAAAGAGAGTGAGAGGACAAAAGAGAGTGAGAGGACTAAAGAGAGCGAGAGGACTAGAGAGAGTGAGAGGTCTAAAGAGAGCGAGAGGACTAAAGAGAGTGAGAGGACAAAAGAGAGTGAGAGGACTAAAGAGAGCGAGAGGACTAAAGAGAGTGAGAGGTCTAAAGAGAGCGAGAGGACGACAGAGAGCGAGAGGGGAAAAGAGAGGGAGAGGACAAAAGAGAGGGAGAGGACAAAAGAGAGTGAGAGGACTAAAGAGAGCGAGAGGACTAAAGAGAGTGTGAGGACTAAAGAGAGCGAGAGGACTAAAGAGAGTGAGAGGTCTAAAGAGAGCGAGAGGACAAAAGAGAGTGAGAGGACTAAAGACAGTGAGAGGTCTAAAGAGAGCGAAAGGACTAAAGAGAGCGAGAGGACTAAAGAGAGCGAGAGGACAAAAGAGAGTGAGAGGACTAAAGAGAGCGAGAGGACTAAAGAGAGTGAGAGGTCTAAAGAGAGTGTGAGGACTAAAGAGAGTGTGAGGACTAAAGAGAGCGAGAGGACTAAAGAGAGTGAGAGGTCTAAAGAGAGTGAGAGGACTAAAGAGAGTGTGAGGACTAAAGAGAGCGAGAGGACTAAAGAGAGTGAGAGGACTAAAGAGAGCGAGAGGACTAAAGAGATTGAGAGGGGAAAGAGCATGAGAGGGCTAAAGAGAGTGAGAGGGCTAAAGAGAGTGAGAGGGGAAAAGAGTGCGAGAGTACTAAAGAGAGCGAGAGGACTAAAGAGAGTGAGAGGACTAAAGAGAGTCAGAGGACTAAAGAGAGTGAGAGGACTAAAGAGAGCGAGAGGACTAAAGAGAGTGAGAGGGGAAAAGAGAGGGAGAGGACTAAAGAGAGCGAGAGGACTAAAGAGAGCGAGAGGACTAAAGAGAGCGAGAGGACTAAAGAGTGCGAGAGGACTAAATAGAGTGAGATAGCTAAATAGAGTGAGAGTGATAAATAGAGTGAGAGTGCTAAATAGAGCGAGAGGGGAAAAGAGAGCGAGAGGGAAAAAGAGAGTGAGAGGACTAAAGAGAGTGAGAGGGCTAAAGAGAGTGTGAGGGCTAAATAAAGTGAGAGGACAAAAGAGAGTGAGAGAACTAAAGAGAGTGGGAGTGCTAAAGAGAGTGAGAGGGCTAAAGAGAGTGAGAGGGCTAAAGAGAGCGAGAGGACAAAAGAGAGCGAGAGGACTAAAGAGAGCGAGAGGACTAAAGAGAGTGAGAGGACAAAAGAGAGTGAGAGGACTAAAGAGAGCGAGAGGACTAGAGAGAGGAGAGGTCTAAAGAGAGCGAGAGGACTAAAGAGAGCGAGAGGACAAAAGAGAGTGAGAGGACTAAAGAGAGCGAGAGGACTAAAGAGAGTGAGAGGTCTAAAGAGAGCGAGAGGACGACAGAGAGCGAGAGGGAAAAGAGAGGGAGAGGACAAAAGAGAGGGAGAGGACAAAAGAGAGTGAGAGGACTAAAGAGAGCGAGAGGACTAAAGAGAGTGTGAGGACTAAAGAGAGCGAGAGGACTAAAGAGAGTGAGAGGACTAAAGAGAGCGAGAGGACAAAAGAGAGTGAGAGGTCTAAAGAGAGCGAGAGGACTAAAGACAGTGAGAGGTCTAAAGAGAGCGAAAGGACTAAAGAGAGCGAGAGGACTAAAGAGAGCGAGAGGACAAAAGAGAGTGAGAGGACTAAAGAGAGCGAGAGGACTAAAGAGAGTGAGAGGTCTAAAGAGAGTGTGAGGACTAAAGAGAGTGTGAGGACTAAAGAGAGCGAGAGGACTAAAGAGAGTGAGAGGTCTAAAGAGAGTGAGAGGACTAAAGAGAGTGTGAGGACTAAAGAGAGCGAGAGGACTAAAGAGAGTGAGAGGTCTAAAGAGAGCGAGAGGACTAAAGAGAGCGAGAGGACAAAAGAGAGTGAGAGGACTAAAGAGAGCGAGAGGACTAAAGAGAGTGAGAGGTCTAAAGAGAGCGAGAGGACAAAAGAGAGCGAGAGGACTAAAGAGAGCGAGAGGACTAAAGAGAGTGAGAGGACAAAAGAGAGTGAGAGGACTAAAGAGAGCGAGAGGACTAGAGAGTGAGAGGTCTAAAGAGAGCGAGAGGACTAAAGAGAGCGAGAGGACAAAAGAGAGTGAGAGGACTAAAGAGAGCGAGAGGACTAAAGAGAGTGAGAGGTCTAAAGAGAGCGAGAGGACGACAGAGAGCGAGAGGGGAAAAGAGAGGGAGAGGACAAAAGAGAGGGAGAGGACAAAGAGAGTGAGAGAGGACTAAAGAGAGAGAGGACTAAAGAGCGTGTGAGGACTAAAGAGAGCGAGAGGACTAAAGAGAGTGAGAGGACTAAAGAGAGCGAGAGGACAAAAGAGAGTGAGAGGACTAAAGACAGTGAGAGGTCTAAAGAGAGCGAAAGGACTAAAGAGAGCGAGAGGACTAAAGAGAGCGAGAGGACAAAAGAGAGTGAGAGGACTAAAGAGAGCGAGAGGACTAAAGAGAGTGAGAGGTCTAAAGAGAGTGTGAGGACTAAAGAGAGTGTGAGGACTAAAGAGAGCGAGAGGACTAAAGAGAGTGAGAGGTCTAAAGAGAGTGAGAGGACTAAAGAGAGTGTGAGGACTAAAGAGAGCGAGAGGACTAAAGAGAGTGAGAGGTCTAAAGAGATCGAGAGGACTAAAGAGAGCGAGAGGACAAAAGAGAGTGAGAGGACTAAATAGAGTGAGAGGGCTAAATAGAGTGAGAGGCCTATAGAGAGTGAGAGGGAAAAATAGAGTGAGAGGACTATAGAGAGTGAGAGTGCTAAAGAGAGTGAGAGGGCTAAATATAGTGAGAGGGAAAGAGAGAGTGAGAAGGCTAAAGAGAGTGAGAGGACTAAAGAGAGCGAGAGGAGAAAAGAGAGTGAGAGGGGAAAGAGCATGAGAGGGCTAAAGAGAGTGAGAGGGGAAAAGAGCGCGACAGGACTAAAGAGAGGGAGATGACTAAAGAGAGGGAGAGGACTAAAGAGAGTGAGAGCACTAAAGAGAGTGAGAGGACTAAAGAGAGCGAGAGGGGAAAAGAGAGCGAGAGGACTAAAGAGAGCGAGAGGACTAAAGAGAGCGAGAGGACTAAAGAGAGCGAGAGGACTAAAGAGTGCGAGAGGACTAAATAGAGTGAGATAGCTAAATAGAGTGAGAGTGATAAATAGAGTGAGAGTGCTAAATAGAGCGAGAGGGGAAAAGAGAGCGAGAGGACTAAAGAGAGCGAGAGGACTAGAGAGAGTGAGAGGTCTAAAGAGAGCGAGAGGACTAAAGAGAGCGAGAGGACAAAAGAGAGTGAGAGGACTAAAGAGAGCGAGAGGACTAAAGAGAGTGAGAGGTCTAAAGAGAGCGAGAGGACGACAGAGAGCGAGAGGGGAAAAGAGAGGGAGAGGACAAAAGAGAGGGAGAGGACAAAAGAGAGTGAGAGGACTAAAGAGAGCGAGAGGACTAAAGAGAGTGTGAGGACTAAAGAGAGCGAGAGGACTAAAGAGAGCGAGAGGACTAAAGAGAGCGAGAGGACAAAAGAGAGTGAGAGGACTAAAGAGAGCGAGAGGACTAAAGAGAGTGAGAGGTCTAAAGAGAGTGTGAGGACTAAAGAGAGTGTGAGGACTAAAGAGAGCGAGAGGACTAAAGAGAGTGAGAGGTCTAAAGAGAGTGAGAGGACTAAAGAGAGTGTGAGGACTAAAGAGAGCGAGAGGACTAAAGAGAGTGAGAGGACGACAGAGAGCGAGAGGGGAAAAGAGAGGGAGAGGACAAAAGAGAGGGAGAGGACAAAAGAGAGTGAGAGGACTAAAGAGAGCGAGAGGACTAAAGAGAGTGTGAGGACTAAAGAGAGCGAGAGGACTAAAGAGAGTGAGAGGACTAAAGAGAGCGAGAGGACTAAAGAGATTGAGAGGGGAAAGAGCATGAGAGGGCTAAAGAGAGTGAGAGGGCTAAAGAGAGTGAGAGGGGAAAAGAGTGCGAGAGTACTAAAGAGAGTGAGAGGTCTAAAGAGAGCGAAAGGACTAAAGAGAGTCAGAGGACTAAAGAGAGTGAGAGGACTAAAGAGAGCGAGAGGACTAAGGGGAAGCGAGAGGGAAGAGGACTAAAGAGAGCGAGAGGACTAAAGAGAGCGAGAGGACTAAAGAGGGCGAGAGGACTAAAGAGTGCGAGAGGACTAAATAGAGTGAGATAACTAAATAGAGTGAGAGTGATAAATAGAGTGAGAGTGCTAAATAGAGCGAGAGAGGAAAAGAGAGCGAGAAGGAAAAAGAGAGTGAGAGGACTAAAGAGAGTGAGAGGGCTAAAGAGAGTGTGAGGGCTAAATAAAGTGAGAGGACAAAAGAGAGTGAGAGAACTAAAGAGAGTGGGAGTGCTAAAGAGAGTGAGAGGGCTAAAGAGAGTGAGAGAGCTAAAGAGAGCGAGAGGACAAAAGAGAGCGAGAGGACTAAAGAGAGCGAGAGGACTAAAGAGAGTGAGAGGACAAAAGAGAGTGAGAGGACTAAAGAGAGCGAGAGGACTAGAGAGAGTGAGAGGTCTAAAGAGAGCGAGAGGACTAAAGAGAGTGAGAGGACAAAAGAGAGTGAGAGGACTAAAGAGAGCGAGAGGACTAAAGAGAGTGAGAGGA
>NW_025753605.1:0-10432 GCF_021184085.1 Oncorhynchus gorbuscha
CCAGGTTATATAGGTTCAGTAGTGAGTCTGGGGTCTGATCCAATACTACCGTAGAGATACCAGGTTATATAGGTTCAGTAGTGAGTCTGGGGTCTGATCCAATACTACTGTAGAGATACCAGGTTATATAGGTTCAGTAGTGAGTCTGGGGTCTGATCCAATACTACTGTAGAGATACCAGGTTATATAGGTTCAGTAGTGAGTCTGGGGTCTGATCCAATACTACTGTAGAGATACCAGGTTATATAGGTTCAGTAGTGAGTCTGGGGTCTGATCCAATACTACTGTAGAGATACCAGGTTATATAGGTTCAGTAGTGAGTCTGGGGTCTGGGGCCTGATCCAATACTACTGTAGAGATACCAGGTTATATAGGTTCAGTCGTGAGTCTGGGGTCTGGGGTCTGATCCAATACTACTGTAGAGATACCAGTTTATATAGGTTCAGTAGTGAGTCTGGGGTCTGATCCAATACTACTGTAGAGATACCAGGTTATATAGGTTCAGTAGTGAGTCTGGGGTCTGGGGTCTGATCCAATACTACTGTAGAGATACCAGTTTATATAGGTTCAATAGTGGGTCTGGGGTCTGGGGTCTGATCCAATACTATTGTTGATTAGTTCTCTCTCTCTTACCCCTAACCCCTCAGTGTTACCCCCTGTGTTCTCTCTCTTACCCCTAACCCCTCAGTGTTACCCCCTGTGTTCTCTCTCTTACCCCTAACCCCAGTGTTACCCCCTGTGTTCTCTCTCTCTTACTCCCTAACCCCTCATTATTTACCCCCTGTGTTCTCTCTCTCTTACCCCTAACCCCTCAAAGTGTTACCCCCTGTGTTCTCTCTCTTACCCTAACCCCTCAGTGTTACCCCTGTGTTCTCTCTCTTACCCCTAACCCCCTCAGTGTTACCCCCTGTGTTCTCTCTCTTACCCCTAACCCCTCCAGTGTTACCCCTGTGTTCTCTCTCTTACCCCTAACGCCCTCAGTGTTACCCCCTGTGTTCTCTCTCTCTTACCCCCTAACCCCCTCAGTGTTACCCCCCTGTGTTCTCTCTCTTACCCCTAACCCCCCAGTGTTACCCCCTGTGTTCTCTCTCTCTTACCCTAACCCCTCAGTGTTACCCCCTGTGTTCTCTCTCTTACCCCTAACCCCCCCAGTGTTTCCCCTGTGTTCTCTCTCTACCCTAACCCCTCAGTGTTCTCCTCAGTGTTACCCCCTGTGTTCTCTCTCTCTTACCCCTAACCCCCTCAGTGTTTCCCCCTGTGTTCTCTCTCTCTTTACCCCTAACCCCCTCAGTGTTTCCCCCTGTGTTCTCTCTCTCACCCTAACCCCCTCAGTGTTACCCCCTGTGTTCTCTCTCTCTCACCCCTAACCCCTCAGTGTTACCCCCTGTGTTCTCTCTCTTACCCCTCTTTCAGCATGATGGGAGTCTCGATACTCTTCTGGTTCCATCTCCCAGGCAGATTAGGTCCAGGAACTACAGACGGACAGACAGAGGGCGCATCTCAAATTTACATTTTAGTCATTTTAATAGACTCTCTTATCCAGAACGACTTACAATAGCAATTAGCTTTTACGTGCCTTGCTCAAGGGCACATCGGCATATTTTTCACCTAGTCATCTCGGGGATTCGAACCGGTGACCTTTCAGGCTACTGGCCCAACGCTCTGAAATCTTTTATGCTTCCTATGCCAAATCACACCCTGGGGGATGAGCTGGGGGATGAGCTGGGGTGTGAGCTGGGGGTGAGCTGGGGGATGAGCTGGGGGAGAGCTGGGGATGAGCTGGGGGAGAGCTGGGGGATGAGCTGGGTGTGAGTTGGGGGATGAGCTGGGGGAGAGCTGGGGGATGAGCTGGGGGTGAGCTGGGGGATGAGCTGGGGGATGAGCTGGGTGTGAGCTGGGAGGTGAGCTGGGGGTGAGCTGGGGGGTGAGCTGGGTGATGAGCTGGGTGATGAGCTGGGGGTGAGCTTGTGGTGAGCTGGGGATGAGTTCCCAGACATCCAGGACGTACAGCCAGTGTCTGAAAAAGCCTCCAGCCGCCCGAGACAAGGACTGTTCTCCATGCTCCTGTCCTGCAGGCGGTACCGGTGCATCAAGGTTCAGACAAACAGACTCCTAAACCGCTTCTATCCCCTGGCCATAAGACAAGGACTGTTCTCCCTGCTCCTGTCCTGCAGGCGGTACCGGTGCATCAAGGTTCAGACAAACAGACTCCTAAACCGCTTCTATCCCCTGGCCATAATACAAGGACTGTTCTCCCTGCTCCTGTCCTGCAGGGGGTACCGGTGCATCAATGTTCAGACAAACAGACTCCTAAACCACTTCTATCCCCTGGCCATAAGACAAGGACTGTTCTCCCTGCTCCTGTCCTGCAGGGGGTACCGGTGCATCAAGGTTCAGACAAACAGACTCCTAAACCACTTCTTGTCAGGACTTGGTTACGAACCCGGGTCTCCGGAGTGAGAAACAGTCACTTAACCAACTGAGCCACGAATAGTCGGCAGAACCCAGAAGATGAGGCAGACACAGCAGTACTTGAGACGGTGTATTTAATGAAGTAAAAAAGTGAAGTCCTTCAGGAAAACATGTAACTCCACAACCTCAAAAGGGGAATTTCCACAAGAACAAAGGTAATCCTCAAGACAAAAAGGTAAATCCACAAGGTGGAAGGTAAAGCATAAAAAGCCTCAAAAGATACTCAAAAATAAACAAGAACAAAAAACAGAATTCCACAAGAGAGTCCACCGGGATCAACAAGAGTTCACAGAGTACTAGGGCTGGAGCAAACACAGAGCAAAGAACTGAGGGAAACTAAGGGTTTAAATACAATCAGGGGAAACGAGGCACAGGTGCAAATAATAATGGGGATCAAGGGAAAACAAAAGGTCAAAAAGCACAATGGGGGCATCTAGTGACCAAAAACCGGAACAACCCTGGCCAAATCCTGACACTTCTATCCCCTGGCCATAAGACAAGGACTGTTCTCCCTGCTCCTGTCCTGCAGGGGGTACCGGTGCATCAAGGTTCAGACAAACAGACTCCTAAACCACTTCTATCCTCTGGCCATAAGACAAGGACTGTTCTCCCTGCTCCTGTCCTGCAGGGGGTACCGGTGCATCAAGGTTCAGACAAACAGACTCCTAAACCGCTTTTATCCCCTGGCCATAAGACAAGGACTGTTCTCCCTGCTCCTGTCCTGCAGGGGGTACCGGTGCATCAAGGTTCAGACAAACACACTCCTAAACCGCTTCTATCCCCTGGCCATAAGTCTGTTAAATCGCTATCAACTTCCTCTCTCCTTCTCCCAACGACTATCCACACTGACTAATCACCGGGGGGCTGGTCAGTACCAGAACCTTAGAGCTCTCATTCTGATCACTGGGGGCTGGTCAGTACCAGAACCATAGAGCTCTCATTCTGATCACTGGGGCTGGTCAGTACCAGAACCTTAGAGCTCTCATTCTGATCACTGGGGGGGCTGGTCAGTACCAGAACCGTAGAGCTCTATTCTGAACACTGGGGGCTGGTCAGTACCAGAACCGTAGAGCTCTCATTCTGAACACTGGGGGCTGGTCAGTACCAGAACCGACTCTCATTCTCCCAGCCAGAGCAGAGACTCTCATTCTCCCAGCTGATCATTCTCCCAGCCACAGAGCAGAGACTCTCATTCTCCCAGCTACAGAGCAGAGCAGAGACTCTCATTCTCCCAGCCACAGAGCAGAGACTCTCATTCTCCCAGCTACAGAGCAGAGACTCTCATTCTACCAGCCACAGAGCAGAGACTCTCATTCTCCCAGCCACAGAGCAGAGACTCTCATTCTCCCAGCCACAGAGCAGAGACTCTCATTCACCCAGCTACAGAGCAGAGACTCTCATTCACCCAGCCACAGAGCAGACTCTCATTCTCCCAGCTACAGAGCAGAGACTCTCATTCTCCCAGCCACAGAGCAGACTCTCATTCTCCCAGCCACAGAGCAGAGACTCTCATTCTCCCAGCCACAGAGCAGAGACTCTCATTCTCCCAGCTACAGAGCAGAGACTCTCATTCTCCCAGCCACAGAGCAGACTCTCATTCTCCCAGCTACAGAGCAGAGACTCTCATTCTCCCAGCCACAGAGCAGAGCAGAGACTCTCATTCTCCCAGCCACAGAGCAGAGCAGAGACTCTCATTCTCCCAGCTACAGAGCAGACTCTCATTCTCCCAGCCACAGAGCAGAGACTCTCATTCTCCCAGCCACAGAGCAGAGACTCTCATTCTCCCAGCTACAGAGCAGATACTCTCATTCTCCCAGCCACAGAGCAGACTCATTCTCCCAGCTACAGAGCAGAGCAGACTCTCATTCTCCCAGCCCAGAGCAGAGACTCTCATTCTCCCAGCCACAGAGCAGAGACTCTCATTCTCCCAGCCACAGAGCAGAGACTCTCATTCTCCCAGCTACAGAGCAGAGACTCTCATTCTCCCAGCTACAGAGCAGAGCAGAGACTCTCATTCTCCCAGCTACAAAGCAGAGACTCTCATTCTCCCAGCTACAGAGCAGAGACTCTCGTTCTCCCAGCCACAGAGCAGAGACTCTCATTCTCCCAGCTACAGAGCAGAGACTCTCATTCTACCAGCCACAGAGCAGAGACTCTCATTCTCCCAGCCACAGAGCAGACTCTCATTCTCCCAGCCACAGAGCAGAGACTCTCATTCCCCCAGCTACAGAGCAGAGCAGAGACTCTCATTCTCCCAGCCACAGAGCAGAGACTCTCATTCTCCCAGCCACAGAGCAGAGACTCTCATTCTCCCAGCCACAGAGCAGAGACTCTCATTCTCCCAGCTACAGAGCAGAGACTCTCATTCTCCCAGCTACAGAGCAGACTCTCATTCTCCCAGCTACAGAGCAGAGACTCATTCTCCCAGCAGACAGAGCAGACTCTCATTCTCCCAGCCACAGAGCAGAGCAGAGACTCTCATTCTCCCAGCAGAGCAGAGCAGAGACTCTCATTCTCCCAGCCACAGAGCAGAGACTCTCATTCTCCCAGCTACAGAGCAGAGACTCTCATTCTCCCAGCTACAGAGCAGACTCTCATTCTCCCAGCTACAGAGCAGAGCAGAGACTCTCATTCTCCCAGCTACAGAGCAGAGACCCTCATTCTCCCAGCTACAGAGCAGAGACTCTCATTCTCACAGAGCAGCTACAGAGCAGAGACTCTCATTCTCCCAGCTACAGAGCAGAGACTCTCATTCTCCCAGCTACAGAGCAGAGCAGAGACTCTCATTCTCCCAGCTACAGAGCAGAGACTCTCATTCTCCCAGCTACAGAGCAGAGACTCTCATTCTCCCAGCCACAGAGCAGAGACTCTCATTCTCCCAGCCACAGAGCAGAGACTCTCATTCTCCCAGCCACAGAGCAGACTCTCATTCTCCCAGCTACAGAGCAGAGACTCTCATTCTCCCAGCTACAGAGCAGAGACTCTCATTCTCCCAGCTACAGAGCAGAGACTCTCATTCTCCCAGCTACAGAGCAGAGACTCTCATTCTCCCAGCCACAGAGCAGAGACTCTCAATCTCCCAGCTACAGAGCAGAGACTCTCATTCTCCCAGCCACAGAGCAGAGACTCTCATTCTCCCAGCCACAGAGCAGAGACTCTCATTCTCCCAGCCACAGAGCAGAGACCCTCATTCTCCCAGCCACAGGGCAGACTCTCATTCTCCCAGCTACAGAGCAGAGATTCTCATTCTCCCAGCTACAGAGCAGAGACTCTCATTCTCCCAGCTACAGAGCAGAGACTCTCATTCTCCCAGCCACAGAGCAGAGACTCTCATTCTCCCAGCCACAGAGCAGAGACTCTCATTCTCCCAGCTACAGAGCAGAGACTCTCGCTCTCCCAGCCACAGAGCAGAGACTCACGTTCTTCACAGCGTCGCCATACTTCTGCTCGTTGAAGTAATCGTAGAAGGCCGCCATGTAAGTCTCTTTAAAAACTAGCTGATTTGGACTTGGCCAGGCTACCCAGGGTCTGGATGGTCTTTGAGATGAGGGTGAGGGTCCGAGACGTGGCGGGGTCCTGAGGAGGAGACGGACTGAGGTTAGAACACTACCGACACACAACATACTAACACACTGTTAACCACAACATACTAACACACTGTTAACCACAACATACTAACACACTGTTAACCACAACATACTAACACACTGTTAACCACAACATACTAACACACGATTAACCACAACATACTAACACACAACATACTAACACACTGTTAACCACAACATACTAACACACTGTTAACCACAACATACTAACACACTGTTAACCACAACATACTAACACACAGTTAACTACAAACATACTAACACACTGTTAACCACAACATACTAACACACTATTAACCACAACATACTAACACACTGTTAACCACAACATACTAACACACTGTTAACCATACAACATACTAACACACAACATACTAACACACTGTGACCCACAACATACTAACACACTATTAACCACAACATACTAACACACATCATACTAACACACTGTTAACCACAACATACTAACACACTGTTAACCACAACATACTAACACACTGTTAACCACAACATACTAACACACTGTTAACCACAACATACTAACACACTGTTAACCACAACATACTAACACACTATTAACCACAACATACTAACACACAACATACTAACACACTGTTAACCACAACATACTAACACACAACATACTAACACACTGTTAACCACAACATACTAACACACTGTTAACCACAACATACTAACACACTGTTAACCACAACATACTAACACACTGTTAACCACAACATACTAACACACAACATACTAACCACAACATACTAACCACAACATACACACTGTTAACCACAACATACTAACACACTGTTAACCACAACATACTAACACACTGTTAACCACAACATACTAACACACTGTTAACCACAACATACTAACACACTATTAACCACAACATACTAACACACAACATACTAACACACTGTTAACCACAACATACTAACACACTGTTAACCACAACATACTAACACACAACATACTAACACACTGTTAACCACAACATACTAACACACTGTTAACCACAACATACTAACACACTATTAACCTAACAACATACTAACACACAACATACTAACACACTGTGACCCACAACATACTAACACACTATTAACCACAACATACTAACACACAACATACTAACACACTGTTAACCACAACATACTAACACACTGTTAACCACAACATACTAACACACAACATACTAACACACTGTTAACCACAAATATACTAACACACTGTTAACCACAACATACTAACACACTATTAACCACAACATACTAACACACAACATACACACACTGTTAACCACAACATACTAACACACTATTAACCACAACATACTAACACACAACATACTAACACACTGTTAACCACAACATACTAACACACTGTTAACCACAACATACTAACACACTGTTAACCACAACATACAACATACTGTTAAACAACATACACACTGTTAACCACAACATACTAACACACTATTAACCACAACATACTAACACACAACATACTAACACACTGTTAACCACAACATACCATACTAACACTAACTGTTAACCACAACATACTAACACACTGTTAACACACAACATACTAACACACTGTTAACCACAACATACTAACACACTGTTAACCACAACATACTAACACACTGTTAACATACTAACAACATACTAACACACTGTTAACCACAACTAACAAACTATTAACACACAACATACTAACACAACTACTACACACTATTAACCACAACATACTAACACACAACATACTAACACACTGTTAACCACAACATACTAACACACTGTTAACCACAACATACTTAACACACTGTTAACCACAACATACTAACACACTGTTAACCACAACATACTAACACACTGTTAACCTTATACAACATACTAACACACTATTAACCACAACATACTAACACACTGTTAACCAAACATACTAACACACTGTGAACCACAACATACTAACACACTGTTAACCACAACATACTAACACACTATTAACCACAACATACTAACACACTATTAACCACAACATACTAACACACAACATACTAACACACTGTTAACCACAACATACTAACACACTGTTAACCACAACATACTAACACACTGTTAACCACAACATACTAACACACTGTTAACCACAACATACTACACTATTAACCACAACATACTAACACACAAAATCTACAACATATTAACCACACTATTAACACACAACATACTAACACACAACATACTAACACACTGTGACCACAACATACTCAACACACTGTTAACCACAACATACTAACACACTGTTAACCACAACATACTAACACACACTGTTAACCACAACATACTAACACACTGTTAACCACAACATACTAACACACAACATACTAACACACTGTTAACCACAACATACTAAACCTGTTAACCACAACATACTAACACACAACATACTAACACACTGTGTTACAACATACTAACACACTATTAACCACAACATACTAACACACAACATACTAACACACTGTTAACCACAACATACTAACACACTGTTAACTACAACATACTAACACACTGTTAACTACAACATACTAACACACTATTAACCACAACATACTAACACAACATACTAACACACTGTTAACCAACATACTAAACACACTGTTAACCACAACATACTAACACACAACACTAACACACTGTTAACCACAACATACTAACACACAACATACTAACACACTGTTAACCACAACATACTAACACACTGTTAACCACAACATACTAACACACTATTAACCACAACATACTAACACACAGTTAACCACAACATACTAACACACTGTTAACCACAACATACTAACACACTGTTAACCACAACATACTAACACACAACATACTAACACACTGTGACCCACAACATACTAACACACTGTTAACCACAACATACTAACACACAACATACTAACACACTGTGACCCACAACATACTAACACACTATTAACCACAACATACTAACACACAACATACTAACACACTATTAACCACAACATACTAACACACAACATACTAACACACAGTTAACCACAACATACTAACACACTGTTAACCACAACATACTAACACACTGTTAACCACAACATACTAACACACAACATACTAACACACTGTGACCCACAACATACTAACACACAAAACACTGTGTCCCACAGCAGGGTGAATTCTGTATGAAACACTGAGACCCACAGCAGGGTGAATTCTGTATGAAACACTGTGACCCACAGCAGGGTGAATTCTGTATGAAACACTGTGACCCACAGCAGGGTGAATTCTGTATGAAACACTGTGTCCCACAGCAGGGTGAATTCTGTATGAAACACTGTGTCCCACAGCAGGGTGAATTCTGTATGAAACACTGTGACCCACAGCAGGGTGAATTCTGTATGAAACACTGTGACCCACAGCAGGGTGAATTCTGTATGAAACACTGTGACCAACAGCAGGGTGAATTCTGTATGAAACACTGTGACCCACAGCAGGGTGAATTCTGTATGAAACACTGTGACCCACAGCAGGGTGAATTCTGTATGAAACACTCAAGGAGCTAGAAGTGTGTTCTCACTGGGTGATGCGGTCGCAGCTGGAACAGGTTAGGAGAGAGGATGGCCGGGGCGAAGAATCGCAGGAAGATGAAACTACTGACCGCCGTGTAGCTCACATCCTGGTCGACTACAGAAACACAGAGAGAAGATGTTAAGCACAGTGCAGCAGGGGGGCAGTGCAGCCTATCAGACTAGAGTTTCCACCTGCTGGAGAAGAAAAACCCCAATGATAAAGGAAACAAGTCTTTAACAACATCACAGAGACTAGAGGGACAGAGACTAGAGGGACAGAGACTAGAAGGACAGAGACTAGAGGGACAGAGAGAGAGAGACAGAGGGACAGAGACTAGAGGGACAGAGACTAGAGGGACAAAGACTAGAGGGACAGAGACTAGAGGGACAGAGACTAGAGGGACAGAGAGACTAGAGGGTCAAGGGAGAGAGAGAGACAAAGAGACAGAGACAGAGACAGAGAGAGACAGAGAGAGAGAGAGACAAAGAGAGAGAGAGACAGAGACAGATAGAGAGAGGGACAGAGAGAGAGACAGAGAGACAGAGAGACAGAGAGAAAGCAGAGAGAGACAAAGAGAGAGAGAGAGACAGAGAGAGAGACAGAGAGAAAGAGAGAGAGACAAAGAGAGACAGAGAGACAGAGAGAAAAAGAGAGACAGAGAGACAGAGAGGGAAAGGGGGGAGTGAGATACGGAGAGAGAGGGGGGAGAAAGAGAGGAGGGAG